>NC_090938.1:376351812-376651812 GCF_040938575.1 Ambystoma mexicanum
TGACACAGACCAGTCTCTCGTGGATCTTTTTTTCTTGAATCTGTAGAATGAGAGCCCTGTTGGTATTGGCTGCTCTCTTCATGTTCCTTTTTACCAATTGTTTCAGGTAACCCCGTGTGTCCAGTCTTTCTTTGAGTTGTGTGGCGTGTGTTTGATAATCGACCCTATCTGTGTAGTTGCGTCGAATCCTCAGAAATTGTCCATATGGTAGATTAAATTTCAGACTCTCCGGGTGAAAACTTGAGTAATGTAATAGGGTATTCTTCTCTGTGGGTTTCCTGTAAAGTGAGGTGACCAACGCATTCCCTTGTTTTCTAATCAGTAGATCTAAGAAACTGACTTGATCATTGTTCCATTCGATGGTAAATTTTATATTGGAATCACACGTGTTGAGCAACTTGTGGAAGGTGAGTAGAGATGTATTGTCACCCCGCCATATGAGGAACACGTCGTCTATATAGCGGCGCCACATCTTTAGCTGTCCATGCGGTTGTGTTCGTAGAATGTCATCAATGTTTCTTGATTCGAAGTTGGCCATAAATAAATTGGCCACATGTGGGGCAAAGGTGGCACCCATACTTACCCCTTTTTGTTGTTTAAAGAGCTGTTTTTTTAAAGAGAAAGAAATTCTCTGTCATTGCTAGTCTCGAACACTCTAGTATAAATCATGTTGGTGGTTTATGTGGTTTACTATGTGTGTCGAGTACTTCGGCTAATACTTCTAGACATGCCATTTGGGGAATAGACGTGTATAATGCTTCTACGTCCATTGTGACCAGCAGATGTCCTCTTTCAATTTCGACATCTTGAAGAATTCGAATCATGTCCGTAGTGTCCTTAATGTATGAAGGCATTGCCAGGACAAAAGGTTTCAGGAAAAATTCACTGTAGATGGACAGAGGTTCCAATAGAGAATCTATTGCTGACACGATTGGCCTCCCTGGTGGATTCTCGAGGCTCTTGTGCACCTTAGGGAGTATGTAAAAAGCCGCTTTTTTGGGGAATTTTTTGTTCAAAAATGTAGCCTCGTCTGGGCAGATCCATTCTTCTGTCAGGGCGTGTGATGTAAGGCTTTTAATCTCTTCCTGTAGTCAGGCAGTTGGATCTTGATCCAATTTTTTATAAGATCTCGTATCATTGAGCAGTCTCAGGCATTCTTTATCATAGTTGTGGCTGTCCATGAGGACTATCCCTCCACCTTTGTCAGCCGATTTGATGGTTATCTTTTCTTGGCTGCTTAGATTTCTGAGACTCACTCTTTCGTCTTTTGTCAGGTTATCTGTACGATAGTTTTTCTTCAGACTCGAGAGCACTTGTTGCGTCACTCGGTTCTCGAACGTGATAATTTCCGGCGGACAAGTATGTGCCGTGGATTAAAATTTGACTTCATTTTCAGCCCGGTGATGTTAATATCTGCTGGGTCTTGGTCTTTATCCCCCATATTGGTTTGATTTTGACTGGGTAAATATATTTCAAAGAAGTGTTTGAGTCTAATATTACGGAAAAACCTCTGTAATTCTAATTCAATGCTGAAAGGATCGGCTTTGGTCACGGGGACATAAGATAATCCTCTCGCCAGGAGGCTTTTTTCTGCAGGACTCAAAATGTATGAAGAGAGGTTAAAGATCGGCAAGGTATCGGGATTCACTGATTCGAATACCATTGCCGGGTGCGTACCCCCTGTTGATGAGGTCGTTGTCGTGATCTTCCTCTTGGGCCCCCTCTGGAAAAACCCTCTTGTTGTTGTGGGAAGAAACCCTGTCCTCTTTGGGGTGCCCCGGATGGGCCTGCTGAAGAGGGGTCAGATCCGCTAGACGAACCAGACGAATTGGAAAAAGTCACTTTCCTGTTACGTCTCGGGTTCTGATTTGGGTTATGAGGTGGATTAGTGAAGAATCCTTCTTTCAGATACGGATAGGTTTTATCTTCCTTGTAGCCAGCAATATCTTTTTGCAATTTAAATACTTTACGATCTAGATTCAGTTGTTTGAATGTCTTGATCTCAATTTCTAAATTTTCCAGTATCTTTTTAGCGTCTTGTATATTTTTATTATCCAAGAATTCTTTTTCCAGGGTTGCTAGCTCATCTCCCTGTTTTTTTGTTTCCTCCTCTGCAGTATCGATTATTAATATAATCCAGTCCCGAGAGCAGCGATTACCGACACCACTAAAGTTTTTTGAAATGTAGGGTTATCAGTGAAAATACACGGTATGTGTATTTCTTACTTGGAGACCTTCCGGAATGATTCCAGCCCTGAGGTATTCAAGCATCAATTTGCCATGTAGTTCAGTACGGGTGATCTTTTTCTTTTTTTGTAAAATTATTTCACTTTTGTTTTGTTCACCACCTGTTGTTGTTTCGGCTATCTTTTCTTTTGTTAGCCATGCGGGTGTCTCTAAAAGTTTTTTATAGTGATCATCTGTGAAAGAAAAAAGGTGCACATTATCCATTTCTTCGTGAAACCTTCCAAAGACTAATAAGCCCTTTCAGCCGTGGGCTGTACTTAAATATAGAAAATATGTAAGGGGCGCCTGCTTTTGAGTCTGTGGTCTATCAGGCAAAATGATAAGACTAATGAAAATTAGACCATCCAGACCAGAGATGACAACTGATTACTCTTTCAATTTGTAATCGTTAGCTATTTATTCTGCAACATCCCATATGCCAAATTACACAATAACAAATATGTTCATATAAAATATGGCTCTTGGAACTTAGAAAACAAACACATCCCTCAAAACAAACTTCATTCACAATTCTTCATGCATTCATCACATTCACAAACGGCGGGGTGACAATACATCTCTACTCACCTTCCACAAGTGGCTCAACACGTGTGATTCCAATATAAAATTTACCATCGAATGGAACAATGATCAAGTCAGTTTCTTAGATCTACTGATTAGAAAACAAGGGAATGCGTTGGTCACCTCCCTTTACAGGAAACCCACAGACAAGAATACCCTATTACATTACTCAAGTTTTCACCCGGAGAGTCTGAAATTTAATCTACCATATGGACAATTTCTGAGGATTCGACGCAACTGCACAGATAGGGTCGATTATCAAACACACGCCACACAACACAAAGCAAGACTGGACACACGGGGTTACCCGAAACAATTGGTAAAAAGGAACATGAAGAGAGCAGCCAATACCAACAGGGCTCTCATTCTACAGAGTCAAGAAAAAAAGATCCACGAGAGACTGGTCTGTGTCACAACGTACAACCCTGTTAGCAATTGCTATCAAGAAGATCCTCAATAAGAATTGGGATCTAATCAAGAACCCGGGTACATTATCTAAGAAACCCATGTTTGCATTCAAACGAAATTGCAACTTGCGACAGAAGTTGGTGCACACCTATTATGAAAAGCCCAAAGAGAACTCAGTTCTGAACCAATGGGGACTTCCACCCATTATTGGACACTACAAATGCGGGAACTGCAGCGTATGTCCCTTTACTGAGACCAAACATACTTTTCAATACGGGACCAATACATGGACGATGAAGAACCACACCAACTGCCATACAAAAAATGCAATCTATGTCATCTCATGTCCGTGTAATTTACTATACGTTGGAAAAACCACAAGAGAGGTGAAAATACGTATTGGGGAACACTGCTCGTGTATTAGAAACCATACAGCTGACAAACCTCTGGTGGACCATTTTGACAGACTTCACCATAAAGATACAGACATCAAGTGGCTTGTACTACAAACCATATGCACTAAATCAAGAGGCGGGATATGGCCAGTGCCCTACACCGCCTGGGACAGAAGTGGATCTATTCTCTAGACACGGTCCGCCATGGGTTAAATATTTCGGTGGAATGGAACATCCTAAATAGTACATAACACTATGGTGGCCGAATATGAGCACTAGACTTTTGCATCCATCTGTAATCCTTTTTCATAGCCCTGCGACATGGGAAGAGAGGTCTCATGATTTAAGCTTAATAACAACTAATGAGGCCTTTTGATATATCCCATAGTGTTTAGCTCCAGCAACTGGGCACTGGCATACTGGACCACCTGTCACGCCCAGTGAGCGCGCATAGCGGCACATTCACCATTGTTTGGTAACTAGACGTACATTCTTGTTCCGCCGGTGTTCTGGAACTACTTTGACCAGAATGCCGAGCAGCCGCATACCACCCAGAATCCCGAGCGGCCGTGCGTCCATTGGTGCTATTTGGAACGTATGCCGGATCGCCGCGATCACTAGCGGAGGAGCGCCAACAGATTCATACACTGACGGACAGAGCCGAGGCAAACATGGAGTAAGTAGACAGCAGTAGACAGAGTTTATGCCAGTTTGTGCTCTTTCGGCTCCCTATCTGAAACCATGCACTGTTGTTACAGTTTTCGTGACTCTTTGACCCGTGATTGACCAGCAACGGGTACTCTCTTCCAAGGGATTCATTACAGAGAACCTAAGAAGTAAGCTTCATTTTTTCTATTTTTTATGAGTGGTTTAGAGTTCACCGCAGGGACTTAGACATTCTGATGTATAGTTGTGTAGACTCATGGCTCCCTTTTGTGGGCCCATCACACAATGTTTTCTATTCTATAAAGCTGACATCTACTAGAATTCCTAAAGCAAGCTTTATATTGTGACAATAGTTACGCGACAAATGGGTGTATAATTTGGAAGCACTTACACTTTGTCTCCTCCCCTGCAGTCTGATTGAACCGACAGCTCGGACAATTTTGCGAGCCCCATTACGCCTACTGAGTGAGTACCGATTAATTAATGCTCTTTTTTTAATAGCATGCTATACTTTTCCTATAAACTTACGAGTTTATATGTCCTTTATTCTGTAGGACGTACGACGTGAAACTCATTATTCGAGATCTCTCACGCCGGGATTTACTCCACCGAACCGACACGCCAGCCACTGAAAAAATCAGGAGGAGGTGATCCGGTTCACACACAGCTTTAGTAGCTAGCTGTTACTCAAGTCCTGGGTTTTTATGAAACAGAGATGACACCTTATATATATTTTTTCTTATTTTTTAGACCTAGGCCCCTTTGCCTTTCACACACCCCCACTCTTCTATGAGACCACGCGGATTTGGCGATCGTCTCTTGTCCTGAAGAAGGTTGAACATAATACACAAAGGGAAGTCATTGCCCACCTTAAGAACTCAACCGAAACATGTCGACAAACAGTTTTTCTATCCTCTGAATGTTGACAGATGGACACATTGTAAATTAATCGAGTGTGAAACCAAGAAACGCTTTGCCATTGTTATTGTGATATGAACAAAATATCATTTTTTCTATCGTTTGTGAATGTGATGAATGCATGAAGAAGTTGTGAATGAAGTTTGTTTTGAGAGATGTGTTTGTTTTCAAAGTTCCAAGAGCCATATTTTATATGAACATATTTGTTATTGTGTAATTTGACATATGGGTTGTTGCAGAATAAATAGCTAACGATTACAAATTGAAAGAGTAATCAGTTGTCATCTCTGGTCTGGATGGTCTAATTTTCATTAGTCTTATCGTTTTGCCTGATAGACCACAGACTCAAAAACAGGCGCCCCTTACATATTTTCTATATTTAAGTACAGCCCACGGCTGAAAGGGCTTATTAGTCTTTGGAAGGTTTCACAAAGAAATGGATAATGTGCACCTTTTTTCTTTCACAGATGATCACTATAAAAAAACTTTTAGAGACACCCACATGGCTAACAAAAGAAAAGATAGCCGAAACAACAACAGGTGGTGAACAAAACAAAAGTGAAATAATTTTACAAAAAAAGAAAAAGATCACCCGTACTGAACTACATGGCAAATTGATGCTTGAATACCTCAGGGCTGGAATCATTCCGGAAGGTCTCCAAGTAAGAAACATACCGTGTATTTTCACTGATAACCCTACATTTCAAAAAAACTTTAGTGGTGTCGGTAATCGCTGCTCTCGGGACTGGATTATATTAATAATCGAGACTGCAGAGGAGGAAACAAAAAAACAGGGAGATGAGCTAGCAACCCTGGAAAAAGAATTCTTGGATAATAAAAATATACAAGACGCGAAAAAGATACTGGAAAATTTAGAAATTGAGATCAAGACATTCAAACAACTGAATCTAGATCGTAAAGTATTTAAATTGCAAAAAGATATTGCTGGCTACAAGGAAGATAAAACCTATCCGTATCTGAAAGAAGGATTCTTCACTAATCCACCTCATAACCCAAATCAGAACCCGAGACGTAACAGGAAAGTGACTTTTTCCAATTCGTCTGGTTCGTTTAGCGGATCTGACCCCTCTTCAGCAGGCCCATCCGGGGCACCCCAAAGAGGACAGGGTTTCTTCCCACAACAACAAGGGGGTTTTTCCAGAGGGGGCCCAAGAGGAAGATCACGACAACGACCTCAACAACAGGGGGTACGCACCCGGCAATGGTATTCGAATCAGTGAATCCCGATACCTTGCCGATCTCTAACCTCTCTTTATACATTTTGAGTCCTGCAGAAAAAAGCCTCCTGGCGAGAGGATTATCTTATGTCCCCGTGACCAAAGCCGATCCTTTCAGCATTGAATTAGAATTACAGATATTTTTCCATAATATTAGACTCAAACACTTCTTTGAAATATATTTACCCAGTCAAAATCAAACCAATATGGGGGATAAAGACCAAGACCCAGCAGATATTAACATCACCGGGCTGAAAATGAAGTCAAATTTTAATCCACCGGCACATACTTGTCCGCCGGAAATTATCACGTTCGAGAACCGAGTGACGCAACAAGTGCTCTCGAGTCTGAAGTAGAAAAACTATCGTACAGATAACCTGACAAAAGACGAAAGAGTGAGTCTCAGAAATCTAAGCAGCCAAGAAAATATAACCATCAAATCGGCTGACAAAGGTGGAGGGATAGTCCTCATGGACAGCCACAACTATGATAAAGAATGCCTGAGACTGCTCAATGATATGAGATCTTATAAAAATTGGATCAAGATCCAACTGCCCGAGTACAGGAAGAGATTAAAAGCCTTACAACACACGCCCTGACAGAAGAATGGATCTGCCCAGACAAGGCTACATTTTTGAACAAAAAATTCCCCAAAAAAGCGGCTTTTTACATACTCCCTAAGGTGCACAAGAGCCTCGAGAATCCACCAGGGAGGCCAATCGTGTCAGCGATAGATTCTCTATTGGAACCTCTGTCCATCTACAGTGAATTTTTCCTGAAACCTTTTGTCCTGGCAATGCCTTCATACATTAAGGACACTACGGACATGATTCGAATTCTTCAAGATGTCGAAATTGAAAGAGGAGATCTGCTGGTCACAATGGACGTAGAAGCATTATACACGTCTATTCCCCAAATGGCATGTCTAGAAGTATTAGCCGAAGTACTCGACACACATAGTAAACCACATAAACCACCAACATGATTTATACTAGAGTGTTCGAGACTAACAATGACAGAGAATTTCTTTCTCTTTAAAAAAACAGCTCTTTAAACAACAAAAAGGGGTAAGTATGGGTGCCACCTTTGCCCCACATGTGGCCAATTTATATATGGCCAACTTCGAATCAAGAAACATCGATGACATCCTACGAACACAACCGCATGGACAGCTAAAGATGTGGCGCCGCTATATAGACGACGTGTTCCTCATATGGCGGGGTGACAATACATCTCTACTCACCTTCCAAGTTGCTCAACACGTGTGATTCCAATATAAAATTTACCATCGAATGGAACAATGATCAAGTCAGTTTCTTAGATCTACTGATTAGAAAACAAGGGAATGCGTTGGTCACCTCACTTTACAGGAAACCTACAGACAAGAATACCCTATTACATTACTCAAGTTTTCACCCGGAGAGTCTGAAATTTAATCTACCATATGGACAATTTCTGAGGATTCGACGCAACTACACAGATAGGGTCGATTATCAAACACACGCCACACAACTCAAAGAAAGACTGGACACACGGGGTTACCCGAAACAATTGGTAAAAAGGAACATGAAGAGAGCAGCCAATACCAACAGGGCTCTCATTCTACAGAGTCAAGAAAAAAAGATCCACGAGAGACTGGTCTGTGTCACAACGTACAACCCTGTTAGCAATGCTATCAAGAAGATCATCAATAAGAATTGGGATCTAATCAAGAACCCGGGTACATTATCTAAGAAACCCATGTTTACATTCAAACGAAATTGCAACTTGCGACAGAAGTTGGTGCACACCTATTATGAAAAACCCAAAGAGAACTCAGTTCTGAACCAATGGGGACTTCCACACATTATTGGACACTACAATGCGGGAACTGCAGCGTATTTCCCTTTACTGAGACCAAACATACTTTTCAATACGGGACCAATACATGGACGATGAAGAACCACACCAACTGCCATACAAAAAATGCAATCTATGTCATCTCATGTCCGTGTAATTTACTATACGTTGGAAAAACCACAAGAGAGATGAAAATACGTATTGGGGAACACTGCTCGTGTATTAGAAACCATACAGCTGACAAACCTCTGGTGGACCATTTTGACAGACTTCACCATAAAGATACAGACATCAAGTGGTTTGTACTACAAACCATATGCACTAAATCAAGAGGCGGGATATGGCCAGTGCCCTACACCGCCTGGAACAGAAGTGGATCTATTCTCTAGACACGGTCCGCCATGGGTTAAATATTTCGGTGGAATGGAACATCCTAAATAGTACATAACACTATGGTGGCCGAATATGAGCACTAGACTTTTGCATCCATCTGTAATCCTTTTTCATAGCCCTGCGACATGGGAAGAGAGGTCTCATGATTTAAGCTTAATAACAACTAATGAGGCCTTTTGATATATCCCATAGTGTTTAGCTCCAGCAACTGGGCACTGGCATACTGGACCACCTGTCACGCCCAGTGAGCGCGCATAGCGGCACATTCACCATTGTTTGGTAACTAGACGTACATTCTTGTTCCGCCGGTGTTCTGGAACTACTTTGACCAGAATGCCGAGCAGCCGCATACCACCCAGAATCCCGAGCGGCCGTGCGTCCATTGGTGCTATTTGGAACGTACGCCGGATCGCCGCGATCACTAGCGGAGGAGCGCCAACAGATTCATACACTGACGGACAGAGCCGAGGCAACCATCGAGTAAGTAGACAGCAGTAGACAGAGTTTATGCCAGTTCGTGCTCTTTCGGCTCCCTATCTGAAACCATGCACTGTTGTTACAGTTTTCGTGACTCTTTGACCCGTGATTGAAAAGCAACGGGTACTCTCTTCCAAGGGATTCATTACAGAGAACCTAAGAAGTAAGCTTCATTTTTTCTATTTTTTATGAGTGGTTTAGAGTTCACCGAAGGACTTAGACATTCTGATGTATAGTTGTGTAGACTCATGGCTCCCTTTTGTGGGCCCATTACACAACGTTTTCTATTCTATAGAGCGGACATCTACTAGAATTCCTAAAGCAAGCTTTATATTGTGACAATAGTTACGCGACAAATGGGTGTAGAATTCGGAAGCACTTACACTTTGTCTCCTCCCCTGCAGTCTGATTGAACCGACAGCTCGGACAATTTTGCGAGCCCCATTACGCCTACTGAGTGAGTACCAATTCATTAATGCTCTTTTTTAATAGTATGCTATACTTTTCCTATAAACTTACAAGTTTATATGTCCTTTATTCTGTAGGACGTACGACGTGAAACTCATTATTCGAGATCTCTCACGCCGGGATTTACTCCACCGAACCGACACGCCAGCCACTGAAAAAATCAGAGGAGGTGAGCCGGTTCACACACAGCTTTAGTAGCTAGCTGTTACTCAAGTACTGGGTTTTTATGAAACAGAGATGACACCTTATATATTTTTTTTTTATTTTTTAGACCTAGGCCCCTTTGCCTTTCACACACCCCCACTCTTCTATGAGACCACGCGGATTTGGCGATCGTCTCTTGTCCTGAAGAAGGTTGAACATAATACACAAAGGGAAGTCATTGCCCACCTTAAGAACTCAACCGAAACATGTCGACAAACAGTTTTTCTATCCTCTGAATGTTGACAGATGGACACATTGTAAATTAATCGAGTGTGAAACCAAGAAACGCTTTAATTGCCATTGTGATATGAACAAAATATCATTTTTTCTATCGTTTGTGAATGTGATGAATGCATGAAGAAGTTGTGAATGAAGTTTGTTTTGAGGGATGTGTTTGTTTTCTAAGTTCCAAGAGCCATATTTTATATGAACATATTTGTTATTGTGTAATTTGACATATGGGTTGTTGCAGAATAAATAGCTAACAATTACAAAATGAAAGAGTAATCAGTTGTCATCTCTGGTCTGGATGGTCTAATTTTCATTAGTCTTATCGTCCCAATACTCTCCTAAGTCACTCCAGCCGTAAATACACCATTAATAAAATCCACCGCTTTGATCATATTTCAGGGGCCGGCAGCTCTCGCAGCGTCCTCTCCTGACACACCACCACCTAATGCTCAGCAACACTGATCACTAGAACTCCAGGTACGCCAGCAGCTTTCATTGTGGCATTCCTGATCCACCATCACCCCTCCCACAACATCATTCCAATCCCTCAAGCACCCGAGCTAAGCCAGCAGCCTTCGCTGTGGCTACACTCGCATCCTACTCTCCCCGACCCTGCCCACCAGACCATTTGAGAGGCATATACAATTAGATGAGTGGCCCCCCACTAACCTATCTCCGAAAGCCAGGCTCAACAAACCAGTGATGACTGTCCATTACGGATACTTACTATGCAAGAGGCTGAAAACACACAGCCTATGGTGTGGGCCTTCCTTCAATGGTACAGGATTCTCAGTTCCTGCTGCGGATTCTCAAGGCCTGGTACCCAAATTGAATGGTTGGGAGTGGGCCTCACTCACACCATACGGGACTCTCAACTCTAGCTGTCCTTTGCCCTTATCCAAATATACACTGTTGGGGTGGGCCCCTCTCCCACTGGACAGGTCACTGATATTTACTCACAATGTGCTGTGAGGTGCAGGCCTGTATCCAAATATGCACAGTTGGGTGTAGGCCTCTCTCCCACCATACAGCATGCTAATATCTGGCTGTGCTTAACCTCTTACTTAACCTCTTACTCCCACTGTACTGCAGCTCTCTCACTATACAGGACTCTCGAATTCCAGGTGTAGCCTCCATCACAGCTCAATATATGCAGATATCTACCACATTATGAAAGCCATGCCCCCCTGGTACAGACCTGGAGCAACACCGCAGCCTAAGGTACTTATATCTCACACCACTAACGTGGATATGGGCCGCAGGCACGGCCAAGCATCCATTCATGATAGAATACGCCTACGGCAAAGCACAACCGGTCTAGTGCACACATAGCTGTCCAGACCGAAACATCTGACGAACCGCAACACCTCTGCCACTAGCATACGGCGACCACCACCTGAAAGGAACTTGGTATAGCTTGCCACACATAGACTCTCTCAACAATAGCAAACTATCTCTAACCCCGACCAGCACCCACCCATGTGTCTGTCCTCTCTTGGGCTGCTTAGTCGCGCCTTGCCAGCCACCCAAGTCATAGAACGGCAACCTGCACACACGCATCTATTAAACTAAACCCCCTAGAACTTTCCAACCACACCGACTACGGTCACCAAGGGCGTTCAACCGAGGAAAAAGCACATTGAGGCCACACAAGTGGGGAAAGAGCGATTATATAAATATACAATACAATCCCAAAGCCTGAGGAATGTAGAGTTAAGAGGCCTTTGAGGATTACAGCAACAGCCATTAACTAGTCAGAATATACTTCTACAAGACAATTTTCACTACACATAGATAATTTCCTTCGCTCTGGCATAAGTGACCAATGGAGTAACTTGCTGTGTGAACATTCTTGGAGCTAATGTCAGCCCAAATGGTGGGATACAGAGCTGATAGTAATTGTCTTGTGCATCAAGTGTTATACTTTCCTTGCTTGTAAAGGTTGGGGATTTGAACCTAGACCTCTTAAAGATTCAGTACACGTATAAAGTTGTGATGTTGAATCGACCATTGCTAAGCTGTTGCAATGTAAAGTGGTGTTATAGAGGCCAATAGCTGCCGTTTTGGTGGCTTGTTTCTGGAACGGAAGGGGGGGCAGGCAGGCAGGCGCTTATCCTGAGGTGTTGATGGATGCAGACCAGAAGTACCCGATTCCTGTGTGCTGGTATGTTTCTAGGTGCTTCTGACAGTGACATGTAAAAACATGCCTATCCAAAGGTGAGAACCTAGGTTCAATTTGCTACAAGCAATTGCATACGTGCAGAGCCACTGATCCGGAACATAGGGATGTGTGTGTGGCAGGGGGGGTAGCCGTTTTGCAAAGTCATACAGAGGGTTCTGCAATTCCCCACTGTGCTTAATGTTGTGTTAGGCGGCAGAATGGGGATCAGTATATGCAGTGAAAGATGAGAGGAGGAAAAGGTGAATAGGTTCTTGGGGAGGAGTGAGTCCTGGGCCGATGTAGTTTGTCAGATCAAGGGGTTCAAACAGTCCTTTGTTTTAGCCTTCTGATGATTGTCGAGCCAGTCTTACATCAGGTATGTTTCAGTTTCCTCGTCCCCACCTGATGATTGCTGCAGGGAGGCTCTTTGAAGTCCCATGCCCATGGTTGATTGGCAAGACCGAGCTGCAATGGTTTGCCCAATTGTGTAGGCATAATAGTATATTGCAATAGTTGAAAAGACTTTATATCCTGTTTCTGATGTGAAAGGCACTTAATGAGACTGGATAGGTTGTGATGGTCTATGTTATGATTGTCGTAGCCCCAGCCTGGCCCTGTTCTTGGTTGGCATTGATAATCCCTCATCCCTGTTATGGTGGATGCTTGGATGAGACTAACTTTGGGAGTGTGTGTTTTCACATCTTCCCGTCACTCAGAAAAAGCTGGTGTACAACGCAGAGGAACGAAGACTGCCTCACTTCAAGCCCTCACATTGCATGCACAAGGGACTCATCACTTAAGTCATAACTTCATATTACTTGTCAACCATCTCAGTGGTCGCTAAGAGGGGCAAAGCTCTGATCATGGCAGTCAAACTAATCCAGCAACCTGGTAAACCCTGAGTGTACAGATAAGCGCAACACTATTAACTTTATCCTCAAAAAGATGGATCACCTACAACAGATCTGTGCTGCAAAATCGGTCGCCCTGCCTGCTCTTGAATCCATGGCGCATAACACATACCTGGACTGCCTTAATCCCCTGCCACCGCCCCCTGCAGGATCTTGTTTACATCATTGCGTCACTTAAACCAATGGTATGCAAAGATGGTGTCCTGCTGCCAGGCAAATCAAGGGGGCCATCTTGCTCAAAATAGTAAATGCCCCATTTCCACAATTCATCTTCCGAAGCACACCAAAAACAGGACTAATCCATCTTCTCCACAAAAATCCCACCTTGAATTCAGAAGATCTCGCGACTGCTGATCAATCAATAGCCTCCAATTCATTAAGAAGATAATCATCAACCAACTCCATAATCAGGTTAACCAACATGCATGCATGCTCAATGATTACCAATCTGAGTTCAGAACAAAAGGTAGCTATAAATCAGCCACCATCCAGGTTATAGATGACGCTCTTCAATTCATAGACAAAGGCGACTCATGCCTCCTGGTCCTCTTCCTTATGTATACTGCATTCAACACAGTTGACCTCCTCACACTGACTAGCCTACTTCCGAAAACAATGGGCTTCTCTGGGTAGAGTTCTCAGCTGTTTTGTGTACTACCTCTTGGACAGGCAGCAAGTCATCCAGATGGGTGACGTCAGGTCAGAGCACCGGCCGGTCACTTGCAAAGTCTCCCAAGGCTCAATACTTTCATTGGTGAGCTTTGAGCTATTTATTTATTTATTCGCATTTGTTAAGCGCACATCAGACCGAAGGCATCGTGGCGCTAGTTACAGTGTTGCTTATACTTGGTTACATACAATTCATGTCCGTGCGGTTACATTGGACGAGATATACTTTTTTTACAGACATGCAAGATCAGCATAAAGACACGTGAGAATGGGGTTAGTTGAAAAGGGTAGTTTTGAGCTTTTTTCGGAAGGAGAAGAGAGAAGCATCAGCTCTGAGGTCCGTAGGTAGGGAATTCCAGAGCTTAGGTGCCAGGAAGGGGAAGCCTATGCCTCCTGCTTTGGTTCTGTTGATGCAAGGTATTGCTAGTTGGTTTGTGTATTGAGCTCTTCTTGGTCTTGTGGATTGATATTTACCTATCGTGTCAGATAGGTAAGAGGGAGCTGTGAGGTTGATGCATTTATAGGTGGTTGTGAGAATTTTGAAGGAGATCCGGTCTTTGACTGGGAGCCAGTGAGCTGCCTTTCTGGCTTGTGTGATGTGTTCTCTTTTTGGTATGCTAAGGGCTGCTCTGAGGGCGTTGTTTTGGGTTGTTTGGAGCCTAGATAGGTTTTTTTGGGAGGTGCCGGCTAGGAGCGCATTTCAATAGTCTAGTTTAGCTCCTATAGTTGCTCGGGCGATGGAGAGGCAGCCCTCCTTGGTTAGGAAAGGTTTTATTGCATTAATGAGTTTAGTACTCAGTGCTGCGGCCGAGACTGTGGCGCTGACTTGTTTGTCCATGGATAGTGTTGCGTCTATGTGAACCCCTAGTGTTTTGACTGAGGATAGGACTGGGATGATACAATTATCTATATTGAAGTTGGTGTACAGTGGGTTGAGGTTGGAGAGGGTAGATTTCTGTCCTAGAATGAGGATTTCGGTCTTGTCCCCGTTCAAGCAGAGGCCGTTAGTAGCCATCGATGCTTGTATGGTAGAGTAGATTTGCTGAAGGATAGAGGCGTCTTGGTGATAATTCCCTGTCAGGGGGAGGAGAACCTGCGTGTCGTCGGCGTAGTTTGTGTAGGTGATTCCCAGCGAATCTAGTTGATCAAATAGTGGCTTAGTGAAAAGATTGTAGAGCGTGGGGGCGGTACAGGAACCTTGTAGCACACCACAGTGGATGATGGAGGGTGCTGCATGTGCTATGTTGGAGAACACTTTCATCGCTCTTCCCTCTAAGAATGATGTTACCCAGAATGCTGCGTCCTTTGAGAAGTGTGCGGCGTGTGTCAGGTGACTGGTAAGGGTAGTGTGGTCTAACAGGTCAAATGCAGCTGAAAGGTCAAGGAGAAGGAGGAGGGCGGGCTTGCCTTTGTCTAGGATGTTGGTAATTTCGTTTTTTAAGTCTAAAAGGGCGGTTTCAGTTCCGTGTCCCTTGCGGAACCCAGATTGTCGTTTACCTAGGATTGCGTTCGATTCAAGGTAAAGTTGAATCTGTTTGTGGGCGGCCTTGTCGAGTAGTTTCAGGAGGAACGGGACTGTGGTTATGGGTCGGTAGTTATTGGGGTTAGCAGGGTCTAGCGTGGTTTTTTTTAGGAGGGGGCGTACCCAGGCCTCTTTGAGGCTGTCCGGGACTATGCCCGTTTTGAAGGATGCATTGATGAAGGCTGTGAGAAGAGGGGCGAGTGGTTCTGCGCAGTCTTTGATGACTTTAGGGGGGCATATATCACCCTTACATTGTGAGGGTTTGAGACGTCTGAGAATGTCAGTGACTTCAGTTTCGGAGATTTCGGTAAATGCAAATTTGGGCACTTTTCTTGTTTTTACATTAGGTTTTATCTGTGCATTTGCACTTTGCTTTGGTAAGGTGTTGAAGTGGTGGGATATTTTTTTTTGGAGGAGAGTTATTTTTGTAAGCATGGCTGATTGAATGCCTTCACACCATGCCTCGTCTTTGACGATCTCATCAGGGCATGTAGGTGGTACGGTTAGCTCTTTGAATATGTTGAAAAGTTCTTTAGAGTGGGAGTTGGCATTAGAGATACGGTGGTTGTAGGCTTCAGATTTGGCAAGGAAGATTGCGTCTTTGTATTTTTTTGCTATAGATTTAAAGTTAGCTTTCGTAGTGTCGCATGGGTTATGCTGCCAGTTTTTTAGGGCTAAGCGTTTGTCTTTGCGCAGTGTCTGGAGTTCCTCTATGAACCATGAATTGGAGTGGAAGGATTTTTTTTCTTTTTTGTTTTCCAATGGGGCAAGAGTTGACAGCAATAGTGATGGTGTCTTTGAATATTTCTGCGAGGGTGTTGGGGTCGGCGGAGAAAGGAGGCGCTAGGCAAGGTAGATTGAGAAGTGCGCTGATGTTGTCTGCAGTGAGTTTTTTTGCGCTTCTGGCTAAGGTCGCTGGTGCTTTAGTAGGCACTTTGGTGCTTAGTACGACAGGGATGTCAAATAGGAGAAGGTTGTGGTCTGTCCATGGGAGGCTCGTATTGGATGTGATGGTTGTGTTACAGTTGTGGTCTATAATCCAGTCTAGGATGCGACCTTTAGCATGAGTAGGCGAGGTGCTCTTTTGGGAGAAGCCTAGGTCTTGGAGGTCCTTGGCTAGAGAGATAGCAATTTTGTCTTTAGGGTCGTTGAATCCTAAGTTAAGGTCCCCTAAGAGTAGTGATTTTGTGGATTTTTTAAGGTTGTTTCCTAGGAGGTGATTTACTTGACCTATGAAATTAGAGGTTGGGCCCGGAGGACGGTAAATGGTATGAATATTTATTGTGCTATTTGGAGAGAGTGTTAATTTGACTGATAGGATGTCAATATTATCTTCCTCTTGGTGGGGTACGGTTCTGATGGAGAGTGTTTCTTTATGAATAATGGCTACCCCCCCTCCTGTTCTAGTTATCCTGTCTTGCCTAAGGATAGAATATCCTTGTGGTAGGGCTAGTGAAATGGCTGGGCCGGAAGCTTCGTTGAGCCAAGTCTCTGTGATCGCGAGTAAGTCTAGATTTTGGGTAGTTATTAGGTCATTTACTTCTAATGCGTGGGCATTGAGTGATCGTACATTGATTAAGGCGCATTTGTATATCGTTGGGCATGGGCAAGAGATTTTTGTGGGTATGGAATGGGTGTCTGTTTTAGGTATAGTAGTACAATGGGAGTCCGAGTTACTGTTCTGTGTCGTAGGTGTGTGTTTGGGTTTGTGGCATATGTAAGTGTTATCACGGGTGTGGAGAGTGTGCACTTTAGGGGTGCGTGAGCTAAGTCGTGAGCTAAGTCTGCAGTTTCTGTGTGGTAAGTGAGTAGGTGTGGCACAGCTATACATTGAACCTTTAGGATCGCTTCTCCATACCCCCAATATCTCACTCCATAATATGTGGATGATACCCGATTGTACTTAGAAGTCAGTGGTTCCAGGACATCTCATGCCTTAGGAATTGCCTTGCCTCCATTATAACCTGGATGTCGAACACTTACTTGAAGCTAAATCCCACAAAGACGGAATTTGCCCTAATCTGTTACCCATTCAATCAGGATACCAATCAAGGGTGGCTGAAGGATATTCACCTTGACTACTTCACACCTCACCCTGCCCGACTACCAAATCACTGGGGTTACTACAGACAGCACTCACTCCTTCTGACACCATATCAACACAGAGGACCACATTGCTTGGTAACAGCTAACCCCCTCTGGAAGATAAAACACTTCCTTGCACCCAAGGGCTTCAGAACCACAGTCCAGGCCCTGCTAATCTCCCACATTGTATGGGGGGAAATTATTAAACCTAGGTGTCACCTAGGCTGCTTGGGTTCCCTCATTACATCTCACTCACGTTGCCGGAACGTACTGTGTCACATATTGTAACCTCCCCTCTTTACCTCATATGTTTCCCACAACAACATGTACAGTGCTCTGTTGCTTCCTAGCTAGGTTTGTGTTATTTAAAACCCCTATACAAATGCTAATTTTCAGTTTATCTCAAGAAAAGGTCTTGGAGTCCTGAGTGCATAGTGGGACATTTGAGTTATAGCATCCCGACTGGGTCTAGTATTTGGAACATGCTTAGAAATATATATTTATAAAGATAGTTGGAGGGTCTTTGACAGCGCAGATAGCGTTGTATTTTATGTAAACATTTATCTTGATCAATCCTCAACCACTCCTTAACATCGGGAACCTTCCCGGAAGCCTTGAAAACCTCAAGCCCCTCCCCAAAAAACCTCCACTCGACCCACTCCTCCCCCAGAATTACAGGCCCATCTCCAACACTCCCTTCATGGCCACACTCATGGACCGCACAGCATACAAGCAGCTCAGCCATTTCACTGAAGCCAACAACCTCCTGGACCCTGCCCAATCTGGCTTCAGACCGCTCCGAGGAATAGAGTCCTCCCTAGTGTCCGTCTGGGACGACCTAAATAGAATGGTGGATGCAGAAGGTTGTGCTGTACTCATTCTCCTTGACCTTTCTGCTGCCTTCAATACCATCGACCACACCATTCTTTTAGACAGGCTCTTTAGGAATCAAAGACACTGCCCTCTCCTGGATCTCCTTTTTTGCGGTATGTGTACTTTGCACTACATCTGTGGACACAGGCCGCAGAGACGGCCACCCATCCATGCACTCTAGAATGCAGCTATGGCTATGCTTGTCCGTTGTAGCAGCTTGCATAGCCGTCCACACTGAAACCCCAGACCTACCTCACCACCTCTGCTATTAGTATACAGAAACAACCTATGAAACGATTTAGGTCTCTGGATACACATTGAATCTCTGGCACTAACATTCTATCCTAAACCACCAACAGCACCAGCCCACGTGCCTGACCTCCGGGCTGCTTACTGGAACCTAGCCAGCCTGCCTAACTCCTAACCTGGAAAAATGCACAGACACATCTTTAATTAACTCTTAGAATCCCTCACACATGGACTGCGGTCACCAAGGACTTTCCAACCATAAAGCGCATGGAGGCCATACAAACGTGGAAAGGGCGCTATATAAATGACCAATACAATACAATGTGAAACTAAAGGGAAGGCTCCAGCAGGAAATGGGAACTTGGAGAGTCAATATGTACACAGGCGGGGGGTGTTCCCATTAGACATAATTTACAAAGAAGAAATCACCAAAGAAGTTTAACATCAAGAGAGAGTTGGGTGACAATAAATCACATTATTTAGGGTATGCATGTGCCTAAATAGCTGAGAGCTAGGAAAATTAAACATTTAGATGATTTGGTAAAAAATACAATGATTTATTCAAACATAAAATTGCACAAATACAAGACAGAGGACCTTCAATGAAAACATGATCTAGACAAAACAAAAATATGGAATGCCTATATACAAATGAATGCAAGAAAAACAGGGTGCCAAAGAGTAGTACAATTCACATTCCCTAGACCAAATTAGACAAACTGACAAAGACAAAAAGAAAAAAACACAAATCCGTTCTTAATATAGGTAACGATTACAAATCAAAAATTGCTAAATTTAAATGAATTCATTCTCAGAGCATTCGTCAGATAGCTTTAGTCATCACATCGATCAAGTTGATTTAGACATAAATGAAAAAGAGTGACACTGCACTTGGACACAATTAATCAATAGTGATGGTTAGGGACAACGCCAAAGGAGAAGAAGATTTTCAAACACTAGCATAGTAATCGAGGCGTAGCAAGAATACATGTTGGCGTTTCGGCACAATGGACAGGTTCACCCCCTTCTTCAGGACCGTCAAACCACTATTGGACCCTAAAGAACTAAATGAAACATTGTCTCAGTCTAATTTGAGAGTGACATAAACCCAAAGGAGTTTATACAACCTGGCACATGCAGCCAAACAAAGGGAATGAATCACCAGAGAACGAGGAGCATCAACTAGTGTCACCTCCACCAGATAGACCCTATGCACCCAGGCACCAAGTTAAAATTGAATGAAAGAGTTACCTATAGATGGAGAAGGTGAACAAGAGGAAGGTAGCTGAGACTGCTGAAAAGGAAAAGGAAGGCAGAAGGAACAGCCCAATATGAGCCATTACTGAGCAAACCTTAAATTTCGAGGGCGGTATGCTTACCTCAGCACAGAAGTCAGAAGTGTCTGTTCTAGAAATGCTGCCTGCAATCAGTAACATTGCAAAGGGACTAGGCAGAGGTGCAGGGCAACAACCATATAAACATGAAGAACAAGGAGTACAGCAATAAATGAAAGGGCACAGGCGGGGGCATGAAGGCCAACCTATATATCGAAACAGTGTGCCCCCAGATAGTTCAGGTGCACGAAAAGAGCAGGAAATAGTGATGCCTACCTTGAAGATTAATGTTGTATGTAAATCTTGAGGCCTTTTAGTGAGACAGAAGCAAACCCACGTCGGAAGAGCTTGCTCAAGTAAGGGATAGTACAAACTTTTCCAAGTGTGCCTGCGTGATGTGCAGCCTGCTGAATGGGACTGAGAACAAGAAAAAAGAAAAACATAGAGGCAGAACCCCCTGATTTATAAAGTAGTTGTAAACAGTGCCCAAAGAGGCGGAGGGTCCTCGACGTGGGCTGCGTAGATATAGGTAACTGGGATTATTATGAATCAGGGTAGCGGGGCAGTACTAACCTGCAGTTGTGGTGAAGAATTTGCCAAGCAAATAGCCAGGTCAGAGTTAAGTAGAAAGGTGCCGTTCACAAGACCAAGTGGAGCATTGTGGTCACCGCTGGCCGGCAGAGCTGAAATAAGCGGGGGACCCATAAAAAGAAGAGAAAGAAAGAGGACTGGTTGATCCATGGACTATACTGGTAAGTGAGAAAGGGCTAGAATGCCATGGACTTTGCTGGTAAGCATGCAACGTGGGCGCCATCTTGGAAATAGAGGGGGCGAAGGTTCTGCCCTAAAAAAGGGATAATAAATATCCACAGGCAGGGTGCGGGGGGCGCCAGAGAGCCAAGTAAATCTGTGCTGGAAGGTGAAGCTCAGGATAAAGAATAACCTGACTCAACATGAGCTGACAATTGTCAGTTCAATTTGGCAATGGAACAAAATGAAAATCAAGTGCAACAGTCGTCAGGGAGAAGGATAAGAGTGATGCAAAGGAATTACCAAAACGGCATTGCATTGTTGAGGTCATGCTCAATGGTATTAATCATGAATATCCAACGGGCCTCTTTATTTGCCAAGATAGTGTGAGGGTTGGAAGCCTTTTTGACAGTGTCAACCACCCACCAGGTTATGTCATCTGCTGTGTGGCCATGCTCCATATAGTGACATACCAAGGGGGCTGTGGCATTTTTGCATCTAATCTGTGACCAGTGTTCAATTATACGAGTGTGTACTGGTTGTGATGTCTGGCCCACATATCTAAGGCCACAGGGGCATTGGATACAGTATATGGCCCATGTTGTCCTGCAATTGGTGTGTTGGCGGAGTTGCCACATTTTGCCCGCCACATTGAAAGTTTTAATTTTGCAAATGGAACATGTGCTGCATGGAAAATGTTACGAATCATCTTTTTGACTGCTAATGTGTCTGGGCTATATAAGTGAGCACACAGACCAATTCATCTTGTTTGGTATTTGTTCTCGATTGAAAAAGAGTATCTCGTGGGGTGAATCTAGTAAGCTTGAGTGAATGGTTGACCAGTTATTTAGGGTAGCCTCGCACACAAAACCTGGCTGCTAGTTGTTCTGCATTATAGTCATAGTCAGACAGGAGGGTACAATTACACTGAATTCTGAGAAATTGGCCACATGGTAGGCTCTCCCTCTGACTATGCGGGTGAAAGCTTGTGAAGTGCAGTAATGTATTTCTGTCAGTGGGCTTTGTGTATAGTGTACAAATGAGTTGGTTCTGATGGTGTTTAATAGTGAGATCAAGGAAATTAATTTCCTGGTTGCTGGCTGTCATGGTAAATTCGATGTTGGCATGGCATTGGTTCAACCATTGTAGAAACTCATTCAGGAGTTCAGCTAGGAATGGCGTAAAAAGATGGAGTCGAGCCTTGATTAGTATTAAGGAACATTGCTTCATTTTCTGTGAGACATTCACGTTGAAGTGCATAATCAGCAATTTCTTGGATTGTATTTTTGAGATCGACAGTAGGATCTTTATGCAGTTTCAGATAACTGCCTGGTTCGTTCAAGAGGTCCATCACCATCAGATGGTACTGGTCTGGATTCATGACTACAATGCCGCCACCATTGTCTGCGGGTTTAATGATAACCTCTTGGTTGTTGGCCAGGGAGCAGAGTGCATTCCGTTACGGCATTGGGTAGATTGAATCTCATAACATGTTGCCTCCTCTGTAACTTCCTAAGTTGTTGCAGGATGCATTTTTCAAATTTGAGAACCTTCCCTGGGCATTGTGTTACCTTGAGGCATGAAATTAGACGAAGGAAGGAGGCCTGTGTCACTCTAAGGTTCTAAAATGTCGTGGTCTTTAAAGAATGATTTGAGCCGAATAGATCAGAAGAATTTCCTGATGTCAGTTTCTGTTTGGAACCAATCAGTGGGACTAGTGGGAATAAAGGTCAAACCTTTCGATAAGACATTGGTTTCTACAACACAATAGCACATTTTTGGTGACCATAAAAATGCTTTTGGTAGACTTTCGAATAATCACAAAATGATCTTTTTAATTTCTGATTTTGCTTTTAGTTGTTTTTTTTCCTTAACATGTGTATCATTGCTAATCTGACTTCTTCTTCAGGATGAATATATGCAACAAAGCTGCATTAAATTTGCAACTGAAAAAAGGAAAACGGCAAGAAAATTAGGGCCAAGAGAGAAAAATAAACAAAAACAATTTATTTGTAATTTCAGACAACAATAACATGTTAAATCATACATGAGTCTTCAAAGAAGTACATTTGCATTTCCAGAATACCCCTCAAGAAACTGTCACACTAACAGCGAAAAGAGTCGAGGAACCAAATAACAGAACCTAAAAATTAAACATATCTAATTTATTGATTATAAAAGACAGAAAGCAGCTTTTCAATGATCGCCAAAAATTGGCAGTTGGATCAAGGTGAATATTTACCTAAAAATCTGAGCAATATGTGCAGTTCACAACTGTCTAAACATCTCTTTGCAAGTTTCTTTCTATCCCTAGTTAAGCTGAAAAACTGTGTTGGACGAGAGTGCAATGTATACTATCCTGTCATAAAATATGGAAGAACCCGGACGACACTTGGCTTGCTACCTTCTTTTCTATAGAAGTTAATTTGATGTGTATCCTCAAAACATTCTGTTCTGTCTTAGGGTGAGCCTCCGCGTGGAGCTTCTTGGCTCTGTGGGCATTTGGCACTTATTTGAGAAATACAGTGGGGATTACATTCTCGGGATGTTTTGGGACGCATTTGGAAAGGAGAGAGGAAGGAAGTACATTTAATGTCAATGTCCCTTTGTTTTGTTTGGGAACTGAGTCCTGGGTTGTCTTCTTTGTCTCTGCCCTCGTTGGGGAGATTTTTGCACAACCCTCTGGTGAGGGCTTTGTAACCATTTAACCTGAAACTAGAACTGTTTTACCGCCAACCACCCACCCACCCCGAAAATGGACTGTAGGATTAGAGCAGTCAGGCTTACTCGAAGGGAGGAAGGTTAGCAGAGAAGTATAGTTATTCCCAATAGATATCCTCAAAAAATACACCACACAGGTATACTGAAAATATACACCTTCATAACAAGGTCACGCATTTAATGTCTTTGAGATGAAAAAAGTACTCAGGGTGAACACAGCACACAGTAGAGCACAGCATAGTCTGATAGGGTCATGGGTCTGAGACACTACAAGTTGCACCTGTCCCAATGGCTAAGACCCAGATGGGAACAGGAGGAACAAACTGGTTGCCCTAATGGACATGAACTATCCTTCCCCATTCAGGAGTTCATCGGGGGACCCAACACCCACCCGAAAATCCCCAGACTGGCTACAGGGGAGCAGTGGGGCAGCCGAACTGGAACTAGAAAGAGATTGCACAGGAGGAGGGGAAACCCAGGAACAGTCCTTAACCATGTTTGAACAGTGACTCCCCAAGGACAGAAGAGAAACAACTACCGAGACTGCATGGCTGGCTGGAGGACAATGGAGACTGAGAAGGGGGCTAGACTAAAGGCCCTTATGAAAACATACATGCAAAGTTCCAGCACATAAGGGAAGGTGATGGGAAGAGTTGGGGTAGAGCATAAAGAGATTGTCCTATCGACGTTGTTTTGGACCCGCGCACGCATGCCCCACTAGGATGTAGCGGTATAAATGCCCCGCCCCTGCGGCTCCCTTCAGATTTCAACCCCTCCAAAGCAGAATGGGGTGAAACTTCGATATACAAGACGATTGCATTCCAGGGGAGGCCGGCGGGCGCATGTGAATCCATGAAAGATACCAATGCTGGTGAAATGGAGTTACAGGTAAGAAACTATTCCCTTCTCCAGCATTGGATCTTTCATGGATTCACATGCTTAGAATAGAATGCACAGCAGTGATCCTGAAAAAGAGGAGGTGTGAATGCAATCCGGTAACCTCCCAAGCATATGTATAGCGAACCACGCTTATGTAGGATGCCAATTTAAAATGCGTAACAGTACATGCACAGATCAATACCTATATACACACAAATATAAATAAATATATATATACATCCTTATATACATCCACATAAACATATGTCAAATTAAGCACAGACCCTTCTTGAAAAGGGCTTACCTTATTGAAACAGATGGCGCAAGACTGCTCTTCCCATTTGTATTTCGTCCGCATGCTGCCGTTCGAGGCAGTAGTGGCGGGTAAATGTGTGAGGCACGGACCATGCAGCTGCCTGGCAAATGTCTGTCAGCGGGATTCCTGCCCACAACGCAGTCAACGACGAAGTTGCCCTTGTGGAGTGAGCTCTCGGACGCCCTTGAAGCGGCTTTCCCGCTTTTGAATGACAGAAGGCAATCGTCGACGATACCCATCGGGCCAGTCCCTGCTTTGAATTTGCTTTTCCGTTTGCCGAAGTACCATATGAAACGAAGAGTTGTTGCGTAGATCGAAGTTGCTGAGTTCAATGAAGGTAAAAGTTTAGAGCTCTCTTGACGTCCAAGGTATGCAGGACTTTTTCTGCAGCCGATGAGGGAGTCGCAAAAAAGGTGGGCAGGACAATAGAAGAGTGCTTATGATAAGCCGTAGGAACTTTTGGAATGAAACGAGGATTCGTTGACAGAACCACTTTGTCCTTAAAAAACCTTAGGTACGGAGGGTCTATGACCAATGCTTGCAACTCCGAGATTCGCCTAGCTGATGTTATAGCTATGAGAAAAGCCACTTTCCATGACAAAAACCTCATCAACAACGTGGCCATTGGTTCAAAGGGTGGTTTCATTAACCCTGCTAGCACCATATTCAGGCTCCACGTTGGTGGAAAGCGTTTAACCCGGAGGGAACGTCCGGAACAAACCCCTCATGAAGTGCTTCACCAACCTGTCACTAAACAAGGGAGACTACTTCCTTCTCCTCGTGAACCTAGAGATGGCCGCCAGGTGCACCTTTATTGATGAAAAGGATAATCCGCTCTTCGCTAGGTGTAGCAGATACGGCAGAAGCTGCTCTAGAGTATTCCTTAGAGGTTGCACTCCCGTCTGTCCTTGACACCACGTACAGAACCTCCTCCACTTACACTTGTATGACTTGTTGGTGGAAGGGGCTCGCTCTGCCTGCAGGAGTCTCCGACAGTCGGACGAAATGCTTAAGGCACCAAATTCTGAAAAGTCAGGAGCCAAGCTGTGAGATTGAGACTGTCTGGATTGTGATGCCACACTGTTCCCTCGCTCCGGGACAGGAGATTGGGAACCTTTGGGAACGTTATTGGTTGATCCACTGACAGGTGAAGCAGGTCGGAAAACCACGGCTGCCTCGGCCAACACGGTGCCACTAGGATGACCCGGCACCTGTACCTGCGTATCCACTGTAGAGTTCTCTGTATCAGAGGGAACAGAGGGAAGGCGTAGAGAAACTTGTCCGTCCACGGAAAGGAAAACGCTTCCCCCAGTGAGCCTTCCTGTGGCCACCTGCTGGCATACGTTTCGCACTTCTTGTTCCTCTTCGTCGCGAAGAGGTCCAGCGGAGGCGTCCCCATTTCTCAAAGACTTTCGACAACTGAACGCTGTCTATCTCCCATTCGTGAATTTGGTCCATATTTCTGCTGAGCGAGTCAGCTTGCTCGTTCCGCAACCCCGGAAGATGATGAGCTTTGATGGATATATTGTGTTTCAGAGCCCAGTGCCACACCTTCTGAGCCTCGGTGGAGAGGATCGCGTGCCTCCTTGCTTCCTCAAATAAAACATCGCCGTCGAGTTGTCTGTCAATACTCTCACTATGGACCCTCTGATGTGCGGCAGGAACGACTTCAGGGCCCAGCGTACTGCTCTCAGTTCCAGCAAGTTGATGTGTAGGAGGGATTCCCTCTGGGACCAACGACCTTGCGTTTGTAGAGTGCCCATGTGTGCTCCCCAGCCTGTCAGGGACACGTCCGTCACTATGGTTAGCCGAAACTCCGGCTCCTGAAGGGGTACCCCTCTGGATAGATTCTGGAAGCTTCTCCACCACTGAAGAGCTAGTAGGAGCTTGTCGTCGTCGACGGTCAGTTTGTCCGACCAGAGGCCTTGGGCCTGCGTCCATCAGTCCGCCAGAAACTCTTGCACCGTCCTCATGAACAGGTGGCAGTTGCCCACCACATGAATGCAGGACGCCATAGCGCCCAGAAGTGACATATATTTTCTCACTGACAGTCTGGTATGGATTTTCAGCTGACTTGCCAATCAATTGAGTTTGGTGATTGTGTCGAGAGACGGCCTCACTAACCCTGACTGGGTCTCGAACTTGGCGCCCAGGAACACCAAGCTTCTCGACTGCGTTAACGAGGATTTCTCGAAGTTTACCGCAAAACCCAGCCGTTGTAAGAGGTGCGTGGTGGCCTGCAAACTTGTGTGAGTCAACATAGGGGAGGACCCCCTCACCAACCAGTCATCGAGATACGGTTATACATGATGGCCTTGTTTTCTCAGCCAGGCTACCACCGGGGCCAAGCATTTCGTGAACGTTCTGGGAGAGGATTTCAGCCCAAAGGGAAGTACTGTGAACTGGTAGTGAGTCCGCCCTACCACAAACCTTAGGAACTTTTTGTGTCCCTGACACATCGGTATGTGGAAGTACGCGTCCTGCAGGTCCAGAGACGGCAAAAAGTCCCCTTCTTGGACTGACCGTATCACTTCTTGGAGTGTGAGCATCTTAAATTTTAGGCTTTTCAATGATTTGTTTAGATCGCGCAGGTCTAGAATGGGACGCCACTTTCCGTTGGGTTTTTTCACCACAAAGTATCGGGAATAAACTCCTTGACCCCTCTGTGACGATGGAACCAATTCTATAGCACCTTTTTGTAGCATAAGTGCTACTTCCTGCTGCAACATGCTCAGATGGGGTTGAGCTACAAACGCCGGTGGAATGTGCGAAGGGTTGCTTTTGAATTGCAGGGAATGTCCGTATCTTACAGTGTCCAACACCCATTGATCCGTTATCTGCTCCCATTCGTTGATGTAGCACGAGACCCTGCCTCCCAGAACGTTCCAACGCCCGTCATTGCTGGTCCTTGGTTTGCTTATCCCTCGCCGACGACAAGTAACCTGTTCTCTTCTTGGGGGCCTGGTAGTCCCGGCGTCGTTTTGCCGCTTGAGAAGCCGTCTGTCCCTGGGAGGGGTATGCTGGCCTGCTGAAGGATCTGTCTCTCGATGCCGAGAATCTGGAATTTCCCGATGCTCCTCTGAAGGGACGAAAAGACCGGAAACTTCAACCACTTTGAAGGGCCCCCAAGGAACGCGCCGTGTCGGAGTCCTCTTTCATGCCCTTCAGGGCCTCGTCTACCTTCTCACCGAATAGAAGGTCTACCTCAAAAGGCATATCTAGCACCTTGTATTGCACCTCTGGTCAGAAGTTGGTGCATTTCAACCATGCCTGCCTTCGGAGAACCACACCGTTATTCACCTGCTTAAACCCTGATTCCGTGAGGTCCACCGCGATGTTTTATGGCATGATTGGAGGCCTCTTCACCCTCTCTGACCAGTAACATCGCCGCCTTACGATGTTCTTCCGGAAGATGCTCCAGCATAGGAGCCAGTCGGTGCCACGTCTCCCTGTTGTATCTGGCTACTATAGCCAGGGAATGGGCCGCTTTCACTGTGGTAGCACCTACCGACAGCACTTTTTTGCCGAAAGCATCCTGTCGTCTGGCATCACTTTCCGGGGGAGTCGTGCACTTGTGCTGGGCCCTCGTCTTTCTCGCCGCCACTGCCGACACCACTGAGTCAGGAGTTGGTTGGGAGGAGAGACACTTGGGGGTAGACTCCGGAGCCTTGAATTTTTTCTCTAGCCGACCTTTTATCGCTGGTTCCGAGAAAGGGTGGCGCATGGTCTGAAGCCCCTCTTGCCACACATGATCCAGGATGGGTACTGAAAACACCGACCTTCTCTTTCCCATGTGGTCGAAAAGAAAACAGTCCTTTTTCTCCTCTTCCTGGGCCAGGCCGAATTCTGTACAAGCCTTGGCCATCATGATGTGAAATTACCCAATATCTTCCGGGGGAGACGGCTGAGCTGGGCTTCTCAGGGCTTCTAATTCTGCTTCGGACTCCCAGGTTGGATCCCTGGAGGGGGAGAGCGAGACCTCCGATAAGGCTCTACTGTCCGAGTCTGAATCCATCAGCTCTCCTTCCTCGCGGCGTGGAGCCGAGCGGTCTGTAACCGCTGGCAATGCCGTGGGGGTTGACTGATGTGGCCGACGAGGTGGGCCCGGGTCGTCGATGGTTGACCTAGCCGGAGTTGCTTGAGGTAGTCTGTCGTCCAGTGTCTTCAGCAATGTTTGCAACGTGGATAAGACCTCCAGCGACAAGAGCGACTGTGGATTGAGCCGAGGGGTAGACCCCTGAATGCTCCCGGAGAGAGGCCTGGTAATCCCTCGCAACCCGAGGTCTGCAGGGCCAGCTATTCACACATCCTCCTCTCCAGAGGACACAGACAAGGCCTCTTGTTGCAGTAGTGTCTCCGGCAAAACTGGGTCGTAAACCTCTGGTTGCCAAGCCTCTTGCAGAATGTCTGTCGACGAAGCAATAGCTGGATTCGTCGTCGTCGTTTGCGGCCCAAGAACGGTTGAGGCCAATTGTGCCAGTGGCAGAGACGTGGTCGATGACTGCCCTGCCGTCGTCGTCGATGACGGCGGCGGTCGTGCCGGTCCTTGAGGCGTTCCCGCCTTATCTGAACTCGACCTGCGCTTCTCTGCATCTCGACTCGAGGTCGACCTATGATGATCGCCCGAGGAGGATTTAGATTTTTCTTTCCTGTCTTTCTTCGTTGAAGATGAGGATGACGTGGCTTTCTTCGACAAAGAGTCTTTAGAATGTCTTCTCGATGATTCCTTCTCCGCCAGTCGTGATTTCTTCACCGGGGGTTCCGACGATGTCGAGAGGCGCGGGGCCCCTGAAGATTTTGACACTGAGGCCACGCTGCGCGTGGAGCCCACCTCCGAAGGCGGGTATGCCCCCGCTCCATTGTTTAACTATGCCACAAGTCTCCGACTTCGATCTTTAAGAGTCTTCTGGGAGAAGCCCTTACATATGTCGCACTTGTCCGCCGAATGATGAGGGTGCAGACAATATATGCAATCCATATGTCCGTCCCCCTCGTACACCTTCAACCCGCACGTAGCGCACGGGCGGAACAGCGCTTTTCCTGACATCAGGAGAAACTCCACAGCACAACCTAGACAAAATAGTAGACTACACAAGGTGCTCCCACTACTTTGGAGACGGTTGAAATCTGAAGGGAGCCGCAGGGGCGGGGCATTTATACCGCTACGTCCTAGTGGGGCATGCGTGCGCGGGCCCAAAATGACGTAGATAGGACACAAAAGGCTTTATAAGTGTACCAAGGGTTCCCAGTCTGTCGACGGGGAATATTCTAAGCATGTGAATCCATGAAAGATCCAATGCTGGAGAAGTAAGTGTTTCTCATATTCGTTTCCCTCATAACAAATTGCCCCTTTGTACAGCTCATTATATACAAATTAGTAATTTGGTGGCGGCAAGTCGTTACGTGTTGACATACATGTAGGTAGCTCCCTGCCGCCACTTTTTGTCATTTGCTCAGTAAAGTGCAAAAGGCAGTGTGTATGCCGCCTTTTGCCCTGCACCTTTGCACTCCGCCGTAGCACGCAGCATTTACTTTCATTGTGAGCGCTGCTTGCAATTAAACCCTGCCCGATCAGGGTTTAATTGTGAACATTGCTTAAATTAAACCCTGCCTGACATGTGAGCATGTCAGGCAGCGTTTAATTTCAATTGTAAGCGCTTCCTGCCATGTGTGGCAGTCAGCGTTTACAATGAAATCCCTATACAGTTCCATAGGGATGTCCGCATTTGCGACGGCATGAAAATCCATGCCAGTGCAAGTTGCGTTCCACCCCTCCTTGCTCCCTTGCAAATGAATGAAAATGGGGGTAACGTTAATGGAAGGTGTAAAAGTCCCATTGAAACTCACAGGATTTTTAACCCCCTTTTGGAAGGAAGGCAATTTGAGGCCAACTAACAAGGAACTATGGGCGCTCTGAGGGATACTCTTTGTACTGCTTCAGGTGTTGTATCACAGAGGTCTGCCCCTCAAGACTTCCTTACCCTCTTCTCAGGTGACCTCATTTCATTGGGTGAAAGGGAATGCTGCCACCGTCTTTTTTTTTTACTGCCAGCATTTATTAAGTGGCAAATGGGTGCCCAAAGCTCTTTCCTGGTACATTTTTTCTGTCCATCTTTGCACAGAAAGTTTAAAGGTTATGAAAAGATCCAACACTTCAAAATGTCTCCTTTTCACTGAAGGATGAAAAGCACTCTGCATTTTCAGCAAATGTAAGATCTTTGAAAAGGAAGCCCATATCACATTTTTTTCCTCGTGAATAAAGAACCGTAGACTGACTGGCTACCTTTGCGAATGCCACATTGTGAACGACCACTCCCCTCACCCCCAACACTCCTCCCCAAAAAGTTTTAAAGTATGCTTGTATTTTGGTCAATTATTACACTGAACTGAATAAACTGAACTGTTTTTCAGAATGTCATCTTAAACAATGGCAAAGAATCCATGCAGTATATAAACACATGCAAGAATAAAAGGACAAGGAAGATGAACAAGACTTTTGTTTGAATCCTCGCTGGATGGCATCAGTCCAAAAATGTTTAGTCCCCCAATTGTTTCAGCAATTAAATGGTTGGTGTCTTTATAGCAGAATAATGTGTTGCTCTTCTATTGAGAGCGGAATTAATTGTTCTTCAGTGCAATGCTGCATCTCTCCTCTCCCATATCTCTGTGAGTGTCTCACGCCTTTCCGGTTCACAGAAGCAGGATTACCTGTGCACTCTACTAAAGACATTAAACTGATCACCAACAGCACAAATCAGGAGATCACCTTTTAACACGTGGGACAGGAGAGGGAAAGGGGTGAGGTGACGGTATTTGCAGGTATTTATTAATAAAGGGAAGAGCATTGAACTAGGCTCCAGAATGTGTGAAGGACAAATACACCTTGAAAATAAGTGTGAAACCTTTAGAGAAACTGGATCTCTAAACAACTTGACCATTCATTTTGAACACTCTTGCGCCTCTTGTAACAAAGTCCCATGCCTTCGGAAGGAGCATGGATGTAATCTTATGGGGGGACAGGGGTGTTTGACCCCCCCAACTTTCATGGCACACCATTTTGTCCCCATTCTTTTGGCTGGGGCACCTTTTGTTCAGATGTCGTGTCCCCCCAACATGTTCCGCAAAGTAACTCCACTGGCCAGGAGCACCAAAAGCCAATGAATATAGACATTATGTGATGCCAAGCTGGGAATTATCAATCTTTTCATAGTCCAGTGTGCACACTTTACAGAGGGATAACTTGCCCACAAAACCGTGTCCTTCTGTGATGAAAAGTGTGAGAGCGTCCTTTGCTTTGAGTGAACTCTGTGCTGGTTCCGCTCTAGAAGTGGCAGGGGAGTATTGTCTGGTTGTTCTGGGATTGGCTCCTGAGCTTAGATCAGATCTGGGAACAAAGCTCGACAATGATGTCCCTGGCACGCTCCTCCTTCCATGTGGGTTTTCTGATGGTATCTGGAGATGCTATTTCCATGGGTAGCCTTGTCTGAACACTATATAGTTTGCGCACTGGGAAGGAAATGTAAAGTGGCTCTCGGATTAATCTTAGCAGTCCTTGAATTCAAGAGTCGGAAAAGCATACAAAGGGGAATCCCTAGAGGTGCAGCAGGAAACGTGGGAATGTTAATCGGGTGCCCTCCAGACATCCTGGACCCGAGTAGGGGTCCTGTGCTTGCGGTGAATGATGGCACCAGCTGTCAGGAGGACCACTGCACCCAACCCCAGGCCTAGAATGAGAATGGTGAGGTGACCTGGGTCAGCCGACAGGTGGGCATTGTTGGTAAGCCTGGGGAAGAGAGAAAACAGTTGTTAGGAAAGCAATCCCTGCTGCCTACATAGGCAGTCACAAACAGCGAAAATGTGGATTACGTCATGCAGGTGGAAGAAATAAGTTCGCCTCAAACTAGTTTGCCTCAAACTATGATCCTCCATTCATAAATGTACCTGCTTTTTTTTTCACTATTGCGTGTAGTCTGGGAAATCCCAGAATTGTTCAAAAAAGAAGTATCACATGTGTGCCTTAACTTGTCCTGACCTATATCTCCCCACGCCCCCACATGGCACACATCATAATCCCCAAATAGGTGTACAGTCAGCAGAATGTATTGCAGAACATCAAGGGGTAGGTGGAAGGCACATGACAATCTATGAAAGACGTGAACACAACGGGACATATATAATCATCTATTCTTCTCCAACCTTGGATTTTTCATAGATTCAATATGCTTGTAGAGAGTAGGCATTTCGCAGTTAAACAATTAATGACTATCCTTTTTTTGGGATGGGGTGAAATTAGACTTTTGCTTCACCTGAAAAGGTTTGTCAGTACTACCTGTGCAAGTTTATGCTTCCAAGCAGTCATTCCTGATGATTACTTACTGCGAGTCAACATTCCTCATAGTGTGTTATGGGGTCCAACTGTTGCATATAGTTATAATGGGTCAATGCTCGTCTCATTGTCTTATGTATAAAGAAGGCTATTGCCCTGAGAAATCAAGATATCATTGTCAAAGTTCCTCTTAAAACTTCCACCTGGAATGTGTCAGTAGGGTGTTCCAAAGATAATGGGATTTGATTGTTAGGGTACTTGTCCCTCAACCTGACTGGGAAAGGATGCCACTTTCTTTTGGCCCCATCTATTCCATCCCCCTTTTTATATGTTTCCAAAATAATGTCCTGATATATGGGAGAGGTCAAAGGGAGCATGACCTTATGTTTTGAAGGCATTTTACGGAAAGATGATTTTCTCAGTGAAATCAAGGAAATAGAATCTGAGGACTAGAAAATAACTTATGTCCACTCGGGTTAGGTAGAATATTTGCAAAATGTGTGCAAAACCTTTTGGATCACACTCCAAAGATGTGCTTTCTGAACAAGATGAACATTCCGTACATATAGATCCCTGAATGTGATTGTGAGTTTTAGAAAGTGAAAAGGATGATTGCAGTCGCAGCTAGAGCCCTGATCCTATCCAGGCTCGACTACTGTAATGCCCTCTACATTGGTGCCAACAAATCCACCATCCACCAAATCCAAATCCTACAAAACAATGCCTTGCGAGCAGCTCTTTGCGTGTCTAAAAGATCGCATATATCCAAGATCAGGCACCAAAACAATTGGCTGTCTACCCAAAATAAAATTCACTTAAGGTTGCTTCCCTTGTACACAAAGCTCTGAACAATGCTGCACCGAGTTACCTCACGGACAAATTCCTAAAAAGAACTTACACCCGGCCAGCAAGAACTGCCAATGCCAATAGCCTCATCGTACCAAGATTCAGGCTGACAAAGGTTGGGGGAGGTAGCTTCCAGGTCCGAGCGACCCAACTATGGAATGCACTACCCCACCCACTACGCGAGGCACAGCCCTTCGTGAAATTCAGATCCAACTACATCAATCCATTGAAGGCTGCCGATGACTAGCCTGCTAGCACTAATTTCACTCCGTGACCTCCCAGTGTAGATATGTTTTATACCTACCTATTTGCTGTCCTTGTGTACATACTCCCATCTCTGGCCAGTGATTTAATGTACCTTAGTGCCTGTATATACCCTGTCTCCTTGTATTCTGTTATTGACTTTCTTTGGACTGTACATGCTTCTGCCTTTATGTATTCTGTAACAACTGTCTGCACTCATGCTCCTTGTTTGTAATATGTAACTCTGTAATTTATGCTTCGCATAATCTGTACTGCTGCGCCCGGCTACCCTGGGGTTTGGTGCGCATTATAAGTGAATAAAACAAACAAACAAACCTTTTAAATCTAGATTTAATTTTGCAAATGGGCCATGGTATTATATTCAGATGTGAATGATATTAAATTGAGCATGGCATTGTGCCAAATACAGAATGGAGAGGAAAGCTTTTGCTTCAAGAGTTCTAAAGTGGGTATATTTGAGGTATGCTGTAATAGAGAAAGTGGAGTTGGTTATTTGTGGGCCACAATGACATTTCTGTTATCAATTTCAGGAAGTCTGAACACCACCAGCTGTTTGCTGCAGGTTTATCAGTGAACCCCCCCCCCACCGTCAAACTTGTAGTCTCCTGGTGCAGTAAAAGGGCAGCTGCTGGAATTAGCAGCACTTTTACTGGCATGTTTCCCACACCAGGAAACGTATAATGAGGGCCAATGTAATTGCAGATGCGTTTCCACATAGTTTTCTGCTGGTAAGGGTTTGGTGAGTAATGCTCTGAGAATGTTGAAAAAGTCTTTGGGCCTCATTTCTAGTTTAGCAATAAATATGCCAATTTAAGGCCAAACTCTTTTACCGTTACTGCCACTTGGTCCTGTGATTTTACCACGAGATTACGAGTGGTTGTAGGGGATCGAAAATTCTCATTTTGTTTAGTCCATAGGACTAAATGGGGATTTTTGGTGGATTTATCACGAGCAGTAGTACCGTGCAGTAAATCTGCCGAATATGGGAGGTAAAGTAGAGTATTTACATCCAACTTTTTCTGGAGGTGAATTCTCCACCGTACCTCCAAACTCATAATTCAGTATTGCAGTAAAAGTGGCAATAATTCAATTACCGGCAAAAAAGTGGCAGGAATGGAATGACTGCCACTTTCTTACCACGCCGCCAAACTCGTAATGAGGACCTTTGCTTTGTCAAATGTTGTGGACCATTGGGAGTAGATGGGCAACAAGTTGAATCATTTCAACTAGTTAGGAATAAGTGCATCCTAATGAAGATTTACCTGATTGACCAAATAAATACACGATGGAACGTGAAGTAGCAAGGTTGCTTTGTAATGAGTAATACTTGTCTGATGACACCTCTAGTAATTAGGAAAAACATTTTAAGTTGGCTCATGAAGGTCATTTGGGGACCACAAATACCAAGGCTATGCTATTGGTTGATCAGTGGTGGCTTCAGATGGATTCCTCAGTAGAAAAGTCAGTGAAGTTCTGCAAGGCTTGTGCTGATATTGACAAGACTGTTCAAGGCAAGTAAACAACCATTTGGTGTTCAAAAGGTTGACTAATAATGGTGTGCAATTTGTCTTGCAGGAAATGGAGAGGCTTTTGTCATTCAATACAAATGTAGTCCTTATCACCCATAGTCTAATGGAGCCATAGGGAGGTTCAAGAGAACGTTAACGGACAGTGTAAACATGGTTTTGAATACTGGGAATGATTGGGCTTCTGAGTTGATGTGGTGATGAGTGGCATGTAGGCTAACCCATCATTCCATGACAGGAAGGGTATCGCGGCCTTAAGAGGACACAAACCTTGTGCCCGGGCTTGGATGAGTGGGGCTCGAGCAGTAGAGTGGAATGATTCTCGCTAGACAGACAAGGTTCAGCATGCACAACTTCAAGTGCAGCGGAGATTTGAGGAAACATTATTGTGTAAGGACAATTATGTAATTGTTGGACATTCAGTCAATCTAGCCATTCATGTTCCAAAGAGATCCTCAGTTGATCTTTAAAGTATTTAAATTGCAGAGTGCCAACAAATATGCAGCTAAATGGAGGACAGAAAGGTTTGGAACAATGTGCAGTTGTGAAAATATCTTAATGTCTGTATTTGTGTTGTAGGAGAAAAGAGGGAAGATGTTCAGGCAACACTCATGTAATTGTCATATGTGAAAACAAGTTTATCACCCTGCAGAATCGTGTTGAAGGTTCTGCCTTGACTATTGCGGGCAGAGCTCTGTAGATCCTGGGATTTCAATGTTAGGGCAGTTGCACCTGGACCCAACTGGGGGAGCAAGTTGATTTAATGTGGGGATTTTTGTACAGACTTGCTCTTCTGGAATAAAAGATCATGTGATACCTCCTTATTGCCAGAGCAGAATATGCCAGCACTTACTTCTTCGAGACAAGCTGCATTCCCAAAGGCAGTTTCAAAAGTTGTTACTCTTTTAAATAAACAACATAACAATGTACACTCTTTCATCCGTGGTATAAATATCTTCACTTACCCACAATCCTCATGTATTGTATCCATGTAGTCAGGGTAATCATACTCCATGGTGGGCTTAAGTACTGGCATGAGCAAGAATAGGCCTTGAAGTAATGAGCATTACTGTTACAAGTGACAGAATTTATTTCCATAGTGCAGGGTGCCATGCTAAGCATAACCCAAAATATGGAGACCAGCATTCCTTCTTAAAAGCAGTGTCTGAAACTATTTGGAGGAACAGTTGTTCTAGGATTGTCTTGCCCAGTCCTGGGCCATGTGAGCAGAGCTGCTGAGGATGGGTACAGTTTGCATACCAGATGTCATATGATTTGTAAATGGACTGCACCAGTTCATTGGAAATACTTCAACCTCTGATCCCTTTTATTGTTTTCAAGAACTTTGATACCATTTGCTTTCTCCGGTTTCAAAAGGGACATCTATTGTATGCCCATGTTTTAAAGAATGTATCCACTTGCTTTTGATGAAGTTCCTTCTGACAAAATCTGCTGCTTAACTTTTGGTTTAGAAGGTAGGCTGGCCCAAGGGGTCTGTTGCCACAACGCGATGTTGGACCCTGGGGTGGTTGGGGTGGTGTGGGCAGGAACCCCTGGCCAACCCTACTATTCCTGGGGCATTTGGCAGGGACTTGTCACATTGGTTTACCAGTTCATCTAAACCTATCTGAACAGACTTCAAATCTAATTTATCTGACAAAGTGACTTAATTGTCATTGTCAAATGGGCCTAGAATTGTTCTCCCTGGGTCATTGAGATCGCTGTATCCACAGGCCAAGTCACTCAGCCCAGTTTCAAAAGGCCAAACCCCAGAATCCATGACTCCAATATTCCACCTCTCGGGTGTATGGAAAACTTGGACTGGATCTATTAGTCAATTGCAGATTCAGGAGGCAGAGACTATGGAGGAATCAGTTGCAGGACTGAAATGTACGTGGGATTCCCTGGAACCAGTTTGAACTGGGAGACTAGCTGTCCCCCTGGTTTCAATGGTGGGCTCAACCAGTTTTCTTGCACACAAGGTGAGAGTCCTGGAGCTGAACCTCAGAGTCGACCACTGGACTTAAGATCCAAAGAGGAATTCATAGAAGGACATCCCAGCAACTTCCAAGCGACCGCCAGAGCCATAGAGTGACCACTGAAGACCCGACCCCAAATTCAAAGCGACAGGGAAGACCGCTTGAAGACTACTTCTTCCGCTGGACTGGTGGGCCTAGCCAGTCTGAAGACTACCTGCATTTTGCGTCATCGCAGGCTGCAAACTCCCTATACCCTGGGGCAGGGGTGTTGCTAGGTTTGGAAAAGATCTAGGTCTAAGCTAATGTTGGCACTGTCAGGACCCTCCCCCTTGCAACGAGTCTGTCCTGGGACCTGGGCCATTTTGCAGTGCACTATCGCGTGAAGCGCAGATTCGGCTGTAACCTTGTGGGCATCCTTCTGGGCTTGAGGCAACAATTTTCCACTCTTTGAGGTCCCCTCAGGTGAGTTGTGGACCGAGAACCGAAGAAGGGCCCCTAGGATGACAACCAAAACCTGTGAACGGCTCCAACACACCAGTGCCACAACGATCCACTGCTGGGCATCCCACTGCTGAAGTGCATTCATCTGTTCCTTTCAAATTTCCTTCTTCAGCCATCCAGGCAAAGAAATCTGAATCAGGGAAAACTGTCGCCTCTCCTTGGGGACCAACCCGTGGAACCAAGTTCTTCACTGAAAAGATACTGTCTTAAGCCTAGGCACTTACCTTGGTCTTGCTGCGTTGCTCAGGTGTTCTTGGAGGGCTGCAATTAAGCTGTTATTTGCACCTCCCTCCAGGACACCCTGAGTCCCATTGGAGTGAACAACCTATTGGGCTCTAAATTGCCAAAACTAACTATTACTTACCTGTAAACCTGACGAAACCGTCACAGACTATGCTTTGCCTCTTTCCTCCTCAGCCCTTGGTCACTGGACCCCCACTGTTGCCCTTGACTTTATGAGACTCATTTAGTATAGGATTGGACTTTTGAAGATTGTTTGGGCACGGGTCAACTAAAGTTGCAAGAGTTTATCTAAGTTTGCTTATTCTTATCAGTAGTTGTCTCTCACTTTTGTGTTGCTTTACAGCTGATTTAAATTGTGCTACCTTTTATTTCACTTTGATATTACTGTATGAATAGTACTTATCGTACCTTTTTCTAAAAGCTTTAGTGTATATAAAATAAATAACTAATTTGATATAATTGCTGGTGTGTCAGTGTTTCCTTTAACTGATTGTATGCTCCAAGTACTGTGTGCCTTACTACAGCCCTTCCTCCTCCTAGACTAACCCTGGCTGCTCAGCCATTGCTACCAAACCTTTGGGTAGTTCTTGCTAAACCTAAGGGGTTACAACCCTGTCACCGAAGGTGGGCTTTTCCAAGTTCTGTCAAAGACAGCAACTTCGGTAAAACCCCCCAACAGATATCCCGAGTTCTCCTCCATCCATTGTCTTCCTCATGAGACTGTTTTCTTTCTGGTTGGCTGGCCCTTTTGCTCCCTGATCCAACTAGCAACTTTTGCTTGGCCCTGCAGAGTATTATGTATGTGTCATGATGCCTACCCCCGGGGACCCAGACCAAGTCCAGCAATCCCGGAAGCAGGCATCAAGTTACCCCAAGCAAACCCAACAACCCCCGCTAGGGGCTATTTGGCTCATATGGAGATTCAGTCCTGGCGCCATAGGCGCCAGGCTCATAGATTAAAACTTACCTGATGCAGACCATGCTGCAAGAGCTCCAAGCCAAACGAGGCTTGGAAGGGACTATTTTACCTAGGGACTATTTTTTTACTCGGGTGGGGCTGGGGAGGAATACTTACCTGGGACTACTTTGGAGGCTATTTAAACCACGCTCGAAGAGCAGCACATGCTTCGCGTTATTCTGCATCCAGCAGCGTAACGCTCACCGTGCCTGCAAGTCTGCATCCAGTCTTCTGCCACGCCCGCCTCGAGTTTGGAGCTCCTAGAAAAAGGGAGAAAGAAAGAGAAAAGGTTAGAACAAGAGCAATACCTTTGATCCTTACCTGAATTCCCGATCCATCGCGCCTTCGAGCTGGAAGAAAGAAGTTATTTTATGCGCGTCGCCTCGCCTGCTGCAGCGCCGCGCTGAACTCACCGGCCTTCGCAGCATCTTCACATTTCAGTCTTCTTCACGGGTCGGCGCAGCTTCCACTGCATCCTAGCCGAACCCCGGCCCCTAAGGGGAAACAAAAGGACAGCAAGGTGAAACAAGGGCCTAAGAAGGGGAACCCTCCTCACCACAAAAGACTTACCTAATTTTACCGCCAGAGGCATTATTCCCAGAGACTTCATACTTTCTCTCAGCACCTGAATAAGGGAGAAAGCATAGGTTACATATGGACATTATTTTATCGAACTGTGTTGGATAATACAAATCCTTACCAGAACATTACCGGTTGCCACGAGGAACTCTTCAGTAGGGTCAAGCTGCAACCTGCAAGGAATCGGACAAGAGTGAAAGTCAGGCATTTGAACTCTTACGAACTACATACTTGCGGCGTCTTGCCGGGAATATCGGAGTCAATATTGTCCTGGAACTCACCAATTCCTTCGAGCCACTGAAGCAACTGGTTATCTACGCGCCCTGCACTCAATGCAGGATGGAGAGCTCATCTTTTCAAATCATCAGGTGAGACTATAAGAGGGAACATCCAAGGTGATCAGTGGGGAGAACAGCGGGGTGGGAGGATTTACGCTCAACTCCACGGGTGGTTAATTCCCTTTCTCCACTTGCAGAAGAATATTCCTAGGGGCCAAGCGAAGGAAGCTAGGTGGGCCAGTCCAGTCCATCATCTCGGCCCTACGCGTCACATTGGTGGAGACCGCAGCAGTCCAGTCCAGATCGACGCCTCTGTGGGAGCCAGGTGAGTGTAACAGTATGCTGCTGTCGCTGCTGCCATGTTCTTTCACTCGTGGGTCATCTTTCCAAGTGCCTTCATCATTGTGATTTTGCCTGGATCTGAACTGGGTGTTGGTTTGAGTCCTTCTGTCTGGAGACCCCAACCGCTGCTATCTGGACCTAATGCTGACTGGAAAATGTACCTGCACATCCGCCGATCAAAGGGTAGTTTTGCAGAAGCCAATGGTGTGATTATCTGTCCATGGGTTCTTAGAACCTGATCTCAAAGCTGCTTCCATTCTCCAAGGTCTCCTACGTCAGGGAGCAGTGGGGCTTTCAAGCCCCCTTCTAAAGTGGATCACAAACCTTGGCCTTGCACTGCTACCAGTTTTCCCTGGACTTCTGGTCCTCAAACCTTGATCTGGTTTTTTCTTCGGGGGTCCCTCATGCTCCCCATTTTGCCAATTGTTTCTACTGATGCACCTGTTGGTAAAAGTAAGAATGTACCTAACTTTTCATCCCAATCATGGACGCCTAATCGGTTTGTGTGAAAATCATTTGGAAGCTTCAAAACCTCCAAAAAAGGTGCTTACTTGGACATAGACATAGTTCCTGTCAACCACCACTCGTTGCACCGCTGCCTACTCCCGCCATAACTGTCGATGCCTTTGATTTTCATGAACTGGTATAGAAGATAACCAGTGATTTTATTAACATTTTAATAACTGCAGTTCACTCTTGTCCATAGCAAATAATGGTGATTGTTAAGATGGATTTCTGAACTCTGACCAAGTGGGCAGAGGTTCAGAAGGCCAGCCTAGTTTCTTGGAACAGGGTAACCTTCTGGACAAGCCAGACCAATCAAGGTAGCTATGGCAGCGGTCAAGACTAGGTCTCAGGAGGGGTGAGGGTGACTGAAAGACCTCAATGAGCACACAGAGCAAAGGACACTTAAGTTGTCCCACACTTAGGTAGAATTATAAATATTATAAATAATTAGATGGCCTGCGGTAGTGGCCATGTAGTTATGGTTAAGGTGCTAAACCCATAGGAAGAGCACTTTTTGGGCAGCTTATAACTTCGCTCCCCCCTGGATGAATCCTCACTAAACTTTGCAAAAAAAGTATATGGCCCACTCTGAATGTCATCTTTGATGTCATAGGTGTTATTCTTAGCAGTGCACGGTGGTGGCGCGAGTTATGGTTGCTTAGCTTACCATAGCTGGCGAATTTCAGGGTTTTTTTCGGTTTTACTTGTAACCATAACGTCCCCTCATCAAAGTTTTTTCACTGAGTTTGATAGGTTTTTAGTAGCGCAACTTAACCATAACGTCCCTTTAACAAAGTTTTTTCATTGAATATAAATATAAATATTAGCGCGTACCACACTTGGATGGAATTGTAAATATTAGCATGTGCAACACTTGGACGGAATTGTGAATGGTAGCGCGTACCACACTTCGATGGAATTGTAAATATTAGCATGTGCCACACTTAGAACTGTAAAATTTAGCATGTATCATGTGCCACACTTGATGGAATTGTGAATAGTAGCGTGTGCCACACTTAAATGAAATTGTGAACATTATCCTGAGTCGCATCTAGATAGAAATGCAATTGTCAGCATGTCCCACACTCAGATACAACGGTGAATGGTTGTATGTCCCACACTTAGGTAGAATTGTGAATATGGGTGTGCAGTTATATTTTCGAATGTAATAATTGCGAGTCATAATGTCGAAAATATTTCAAAAATATGTCGAATATACAAAAAGTCGATTTTATTTTCGATTTGTTTTCGAATAAATGTCCATACAAGGTAAGTGTTTATACATTTCAATATTTTATTAATCAGTAACATTGGTTTATATTTAATTATAAATACTTTAAATATAATAACATTATATTATAAATATAATAATATATAATAGCATACATATTTTATTAAAGATTACTACAATAAATATTTCATTAATAGATAAATAATTTTATAAATAATTACAAGTGTATTTTGCAGCTTTGAATAAACAGTATATGTTTTCACTGCTAGATGGTGCTATTGGATCACAAACGGTAATGTAGATTTTGTTGTTATTTGTTATTGTTATTTACGTAACGTAGCATAGTGTTACGTTGACATGGGCGCCATTTTTAAAGACCAGTTCGGATCCGTTTTCGTTGCGTTTGAGTCTCCGTGCTGCGTGTTCCTGGATTTTTTGGCCTTGGATGTTATTTCTTCTTGGATTTCTTGGACTTTATGGATTTTTTCATCATATGGACTGTTCCGGTTGGATCGTGTATTCCTTCTTGGGCTTTTTGTATTTTTACACTTTTTCTGGCTGGATCTACCTTTTTCACCGTGGATTTGGATATGTTTTTTTTTCTTTTTTTCCTTGGCTGCCGTTTTGACTTTGATTATGGATTTCGACTTTTTCTTCGGTGGATTTAATTTTTATTTTCCTTCAGACTGGGATACGGATTTCGGGATCGTTGGATATGCTGGGTTGGTGTCTTTGGTTATGTTTGGATTCGCTATGCCGGATCGTGGACTCTTCAAAACCATGAGTTTTTTAACATTTTAAATTGTATGCAATAGAATCTAAGTAGTTTTGTTTGTCTTCTGGGTTAAACTGTTTCATTATTTGCTCAATTTTTTGGTCATAGTCCCGGTATTTTCTCCTTTTTAAATGGGTGTTTGCAAGCGAAATGCTCTGTGATAGTCGAAATTCTTGATGGGATTGTTCACATATTAAGTCCTTTAAAAAGTGCCACAAATATGTTTTTTTTTGTGTTAAAAGTCTTGTTAATTCTGTTATGCATCCCTCGAATGTATTATTAGTTTTTGGTCTCCCTTCCAATACGGCTTGGTAGCAATTCCACCATTTTATGTTATATTTAGGTCTTCGTCTAGTGCCACTTCTTGTCAACTGTCCCAACCAAGTGTTTTCCATGTAGTCCAACAAGTCTGAATTTTCCTCTTCATTATTTTTTAAATATTCACTGTCTATTAAATGTTCGTAAAATTGTATAATGTTTTCCTCCTTTACAAATGCTAAAGCGAAAAGTTTTTTAATATTGTGTTGATATGCGCTCTCCTCTGTGTATTTTGAGTGGAGTCCTAGTTTTTGCAGTTTTTTCCAAATGGCTTGCGTGAAATGAAAAAAACATCCCTGTATGCATGTGTCTTCATATACTGAAGAGAAGGCCTTAACTTGAGCCATTTCAAAATCCATGATGATATTTGTAGGTGTTGTTTCTGGTAATGCGTCCTTAACTTTTTGAAACACAATTGTGTAGGTAGCTTCAGTTTTTTTGGGCATCAAGACGTATACTAGTGGTATGAGATGGTTATTTACGGATCCATGTATAGTAAAAAACTGTTGGAATGGCTGGGGGCATGTCTTGAAAGTCGCGTCACTTTGCCACATTTCGCATTCACTAAGTTGTTTAAAATTGCTTGCTGTTGAAAATATTAAAATGTTTTCATCTTTTATTTCTATTGTTGCATGATGAAAATGTTCTCGCTTTTCTGTTGCTTTTCAGCGATATAAACATCTGGGATGTTTATATCGCTGTAAATTCTGGGTGCTGGTGGAAGATTTTCTTTCTGTTGCTTTGTCCTGTTCACTGTACGCTGCATGTGCTTTTCTGCAGGCATTTGTGCTGAGATGTGTAATGGCATTTTGTCACAGATTCTCGCAATTACAGACCTGCTGGCCTCAGTTGGGTTTTCTACTGCCTTTCTCTTTAGTTCATTCAGAGTTTTTTAAATTATTATATTGGTTCTATCTGGAAGATGGTTGTGTTCTCCTTTTAATTTTATATTGGAAGTCTCAGTTATTACCCTTGCTGTACATTTTGTTTTCCCATATTCCGTGCACTTCCAACATGTTCGTTCATTTTTGTGGGATTCCTTATTATAAACTTATCCATCGTAAATTAGTTGTTGTCCTCCCTTCTGCGAAGTTATACATTCAACGTTTTCTGTCATTGTAAATCTGAAATAACGAAAAAAAACGTTTCACTATTTCTGTCACACATTACGGGTAGTATACTTTTCGAATTGACTATTTAGTTACATATTTGTTATGGTAATATTACCTGTATTTGCCTGAAGTAGTTGCACTGATCGTCCTTTAGTGTGCTCTGACGTTAGGTTCTGTCAGGTAGTGACGGTTTGGCACAACCATCATCTGTTCCTTGGTATCTAGGTAAGGTTCTTTACTCTTGGCTTTCATTTATTCGTTTAACCCTTACTAATCCCCATTTTGTGGGATTTTCGTTATTCATAATGTATTATATTCACGGATGGCGACACGGTTCTGTGGGGGGGGGTGGCTGGGGGGTTCGGGTGGAGGGTTTGGGGGGGAACACCCTCCCATAAAAACATTACTATTTCTGACATTTTACATTGGTATGTTAGCATTGCCTTTGAGTTTTTTCTTGACATTTTATTTCGTATAAGTGTCTTTTTCTATTGTATGTATATGATTTCTTTTTTTTCCGACATTTTTTGTTTTTCGGCATTATGTTTTCGATATTATCACTATAAACCGTGAATATGAGCATGGGCCACACTTAGAATTGTGAATTTTTAAACATGTCCCACTATTAGATGGAACTGGGAATGGTAGCAGGTGCCACACTTAGATGGCAGTCCAAGATAGGACTGTTATTGTTAGCAATGCCGTACTTAGCTGGAACTGTGAACTTTAGCCTGCCAGGACCCATATTAGATTATGAGTGTTAGCAATGCTGCACTTAGTTAGTTAGAACTGTGAACATTAGCCTGCCCAGTCCAATACTAGGTTGTGAATGTTATCAATGCCACACCTGGTTGGATTTGTGCACAGTATCCTGTGTCGCTTCTGGATAGGATTGTGAATGCTAGCAACCCTGCACTTAGTGGATTTGTGAACATTGGCCTGCACTTGACGCGGACAGGATTGCGAACACTGGCAATGCTGCACTCAGTTAGAATTGTGAACACTGGCCTGCACCAGACCGACAAGATTGTGAACGTTAGCCTGAGTCGCTTCTTGATAGAGATGCAAATGTTGGCTTGTCCCACACTTGGATGGAGCTGTGAACATCAGCCTGAATCACATCTGGATAGAAATGCGAATATAAATGTTAACATGCCCACACGTGCATCACTGTGTACCCTGCTTTCCTGTTCCCTATTCTGTTGCTTTATAGCCGCCCCCCCCTCCTGTCGCTGTAAGCCCAGCCCCCTGTCTCTGTGTCCGTGTCTCGCTCTGTTCCTTGCCATCCTGTTCACATGGCTGGTCTCGGGCGCTTTAAAGATAACCATCATATCACATCACTACGCTTACTCTCTACTATACACCATCATTCAACTAGAACACAGCTATACCCCTGATTAATTCGGCCTAGCTGTTCACATACAAACACGACCCCATGAACACCTCATCACCCTATAAAACGCAACTAGCCGAGCACATTCCGGCCTAGTTGCTCACATATGCGTCCTTCAGGCCTAACGCAGCCAAAGCCCAGTCTGGGTGTCCACCCACCAGACTGCACACATCCAACTGATATCTTCAGCACCACACCTAACACTAGGATGCAGCTACCATCCGGCAATCACATCAGCTGCAAACATATCTGGTGCACCCACGCAAACTACAACACTAACTACTGACCAGTACTACGGTTCCCGAGGGCGTTCAACCTACCAGCGCTTTGAGGTCATACCAATGATATTTGAGCGCTATATAAATGCCAAGTAACATAACATAACATAACAAATCACTCCCAGTCAGGCGTATATATATTAAAAATACACATACATTTATTTCAAGGCCTTTGAGTTTCAACACACAAATCAAATCACAGTAATACTTTTAGGCCAACACAACCCTATCTAAATACATATATACAAGACAAATTGGGTCTAAAGGGTTAATGCACGAAATGGGTCCACAACCTAAAAGGGGAAGGAAACAGGCAGTGCAAATAGTCTTTAGTCCCTTCTGCATCCAACACACTCCCAACTAAGAGGCGGTCCAATCCCTAAGAAGGGAATAGTTTCTTACCTGTAACTCCATTTCTCCAGCATTGGTATCTTTCATGGATTCACATGCTTGGAATATTCCCCGTCGTCAGGCTGGGAATCCCCGGTACATTATATAGACCCTTTCCCGTAGGAAAACTTTTTCGACGCTTATGCGTCCTATCCACCTCGTTTTGTATCATGCGTGCCCGCGCCGTCAGGACGCCATGATATAAATACAGGACGCGCCCCCGCGCTCCCTCAGATTTCGGCCCCCAAAGTAGTGGGGGAACCAGTTTGCATGGCCAGGGTTGGCAGGCGGGCGCATGTGAATCCTTGAAAGATACCAATGCTGGAGAAATGGAGTTACAGGTAAGAAACTATTCCCTTCTCCAGCATTGGATCTTTCATGGATTCACATGCTTGGAATAGATTACATAGCAGTACCATCCCGAAAAGAGGAGGCGTGCATGCAAACTCACATACTTTCCTCACAATGCCCGTTCCCTATGGTCATGTACCCATCAGCAATTGTTAACATAGAAAACGAACAATATTCAATCATAATTGCAACAAGATCTAACCCCTCAACCGGGGCTTACCTCATTGGAATAGGTGTCGAAGCACCGCCTGTCCCATCCGAGTATCTTCGGCATGTTGTTGTGACAGGCAGTAATGGCGGGTAAAAGTGTGTGTAGCCGCCCAGGTAGCCGCCATGCAGATGTCCCCCAGAGGGACTCCAGACCACAGCGCCGTCGACGATGCCGCCGCTCTAGTTGAATGAGCTCTTGGGCGTCGCAGAAGAGGCTTCCCAGCCTTGGAATGGCAGTACGAAATGGTAGACGATGCCCATCTTGACAGTCCTTGCTTTGAAATGGCTTTGCCTTTAGCACCCAGACCATAGGCCACGAACAATTGCCTCGTTTTCCTGAAAGGTTGCGTGCGATGAAGATAAAACTTGAGAGCCCTCTTCACGTCTAATGTGTGTAAAGTGCGTTCCGCTCCCGAGCATGGCTCTGGAAAAAACGTAGGTAAGACAATAGAGGAATGTTTATGGAACACTGAAGGAGCTTTCGGTATAAACTGTGGGTTAGTGGCAAGGACCACCTTGTTCTTAAAAAATCTTAAGTATGGTGGGTCTACCATTAGAGCTTGGATTTCCGAAATACGTCGGGCTGAAGTGATGGCCACCAGGAAGGCCAATTTCCAAGACAAAAACTTTAGAGACGACGATGACATTGGTTCAAAAGGAGGTTTCATAAGAGACGCTAACACCAGATTGAGGCTCCACACCGGAGGAAATCTCTTCTCGGGAGGAAAACTCCTGAACAGCCCTTTAAGGAAGTGCTTAATCAGGCGGTCGCTGAATAATGGTGCGGAATGTCTTTGACGTGTAAACCTGGAGATGGCGGCCAGGTGTACTTTTATCGACGACACCGATAAGCCCTTTTGAGCTAAGAACAGCAAGTATGGAAGGAGCTGTTCCGGCGTAATCGACTGCGGAACCAAACCTGGTTGATCCCCACACCACTGACAGAAACTCCTCCATTTGTACGAGTATGAAGTGTTTGTGGAAGGTGCTCTTGCCGCTTGCAGAATACGACGACACTCCTCCGGAATCGTTAGCTGGCCAAATTCGGCGAAGTCAGGAGCCAGGCCGTCAACTTGAGGCTGTCCGGGTCGTGATGCCAGACGATACCCTCCTGTCGAGACAGAAGGCTGGGGATCTTCCTGAACCTCATTGGCTCCGCCGCCGCTAAGTGCAACAGGTCTGAGAACCACACCTGTCTGGCCCAATACGGGGCCACCAGAATCACCCAACATGGGTACTTGAGGATCCATTGCAACGTCCTCCGGATAAGAGGAAAAGGAGGGAATGCGTACAGGAATTTGTTCGTCCATGGGAAGGAGAACGCATCCCCCAGTGAGCCCTGCTGAGGCCATCTGCTTGCATACTGCGGGCATTTCCTGTTGTCCTTCGTCGCGAACAGATCGATGGAAGGATGTCCCCACTTCTTGAATACATGTTGTAGTTGCTGGTCGTTCATCACCCATTCGTGAACTTCGTTCATTTCCCTGCTGAGGGCATCTGCCTCCACATTTCTCACACCTGGCAGGTGGAACGCCAAGATTAGTATGTTGTGTTGCAGGGCCCAATGCCAGATTTTCTGTGCCTCCGTCGACAGGGACCTGGAACGTGTTCCTCCTTGTTTCCTTAAGTAAAACATTGTAGTCGTGTTGTCCGTCATGACACGGACCACAGAGTCTCTCAGTTGTGGAAGAAAAGATTTTAGAGCCCACCGCACTGCTCTCAGTTCTAGCAGGTTGATATGCAGGGAGGACTCTTGTAACGACCACCGGCCTTGTACCTGTAACGTATCCAGATGAGCTCCCCATCCGCTCAGCGATGCATCCGTCACCACCGTCTTCTGGAACTCCGGTTCCACCAGAGGCATTCCTTTCGTTAGATGAGTAGAAACTCTCCACCAACAGAGTGCTTGTACCAGTTGTTCGTCGATGACCAGTCTGTCGGACCAGCGACCCAGGCTCTGCGCCCAACGGTCCGCTAGAAATTCCTGGCAAGGCCTCATAAACAGATGGCAGTTGTTTATCAACGGAATGCAGGATGACATGGTCCCTAGCAGGGACATGTATTTGCGCACCGACACCCTGGTACCGCATCTCCATTCCGACGCCTTGCTTTGTAGCTTCTGTATTCTTTCGCTGGATGGTCTTACAAGGCTTGTGTGCGTACGAAACTCCGCTCCTAGAAAGACCAAGGTCCTCGAAGGCTCTACGGAGGACTTGCTGAAGTTTATCGCGAAGCCCAGTTCCTGTAAGAGGGACATCGTGGCCCCCAGACTGTTTCGTGTTTGTTCCATGGACGAGCCTCTGACCAGCCAGTCGTCTAGATAAGGATAGACATGGTGACCGTCCTTCCTTAAATGGGCCGCTCTGGGGGCCAAGCACTTGGTGAACGTCCTGGGGGAGGATTTGAGACCGAACGGGAGGACCTTGAACTGAAAATGCTTTCGCCCGACGACGAACCTTAAATATCTCCTGTGTCGTGGACGTATTGGGATATGAAAATATGCGTCCTGAAGGTCTAGCGACGACAGATAATCCATGGGTTGCACTGACCTGATAACCTCCTGGAGCTTTAGCATTCTGAATTTTGAGCTCTTTAGCCATTTGTTGAGTACCCTCAGGTCGAGAATGGGCCTCCATTTTCCATTTGGCTTCTTGACGACGAAGAACCGGGAATAAACCCCTTGTCCTTCCTGTGCCACAGGAACCCGTTCTACCGCTCCTTTTTGTAGCATAATCACCACCTCTTGTCTTAGAACTCGAAGGTGGGGCTGGGCCGAAAACACTGGCGGAAGACTTGGAGGCTTGTTTTTGAATTGCAGCGCATGACCCATGCGAATCGTGTCCAGAACCCATCGATCTGTGGTGATGCATTTCCATTGGTCGATATGATGAGAGACTCGACCCCCCAGGACGTCCCGAAGGCCGTCATTGGTTGCTGGTTTGCTTGTCCTTCGTCGACGAGGGACCCGAGCCTCGTCGTCTGGAGGCTTGATAATCTCTGCCTCTACGTGCCGACTGGGATGCCCGTCTGTAACCTTGTGAGGAGTATGAGGGCCTATTAAATCCACGGTCCCTAGAGGCTCCAAAGCGGGAGTTTCCGGAGGCACCCCTGAAGGGGCGAAAAGAGCGAAAACTTCTACCTGTCTGGAGGGCGCCAAGAGACCTAGCGGTATCCGTGTCTTCCTTCATCGCCTTCAAGGCTTCATCTACCTTGTCTCCAAACAGATGTTCTCCTTCACATGGCATGTCTAGAACTTTGTACTGGACTTCAGGTCTAAAAGTAGCACATTTGAGCCACGCTTGTCGACGAAGTACTACGCCATGATTGATTTGTTTGAACCCAGACTCTGCTAGGTCCACCGCAATATTAATTGCATGGTTCGAGGCCTCCTCGCCATCCCGTACTAGCAACATGGCTGCTTTGCGATGTTCTTCCGGCAGATGTTCTAGGATAGGGGCTATTTTATGCCACATCTCCCTATCGTAACGTGATACAATTGCCAAGGAGTTGGCTGCTCTTACCGTCGTGGCGCCGACTGAGAGCACCTTTTTCCCGAAGGCGTCCTGTCTCCTTGCCTCGCTTTCTGGTGGGGTTGAACATTTTTGCTGTACTCTGGCCTTCCTAGCCGCTGCCGCCGATACCACAGAGTCTGACAGTGGCTGTGATGTTAGACATTTTGGAGTGGACTCTGGAGCTTTAAACTTTTTCTCAATACGCCCCTTAATAGTCGGTTCCGAGAACGGATGACGCATCGTCTTGAGGCCTTCTTGCCATACGTGGTCCAGGATTGGGATGGTAAATACCGACTTCCTCCTTTGACCCATGTGATCAAAAAGAAAGCAATCTTTCTTTTGCTCCTCAGGAATTAAGCCGAACTCGGAACACGCTTTTCCCATCATTGCATGGAAGGCTCCCACATCATCCGGAGGAGATGGTTGTGCCTGGCTCCTCGTAGACTCTACCTCTACATCCGAATTCCATGTTGGGTCTCTCGACGGTGACAGGGAGATGTCCGACCCTGAGTCACCTCGTATAGAATCGGACTCCGATAGCTCACCCTCCTCCTGCGCTCGAGGACGATCCTTCACCACCTGGGAGGCCGACGGGCTTTTGGTCGTTGAGCGCGCTGCTTGAGCTTGCTCGTCGACGGAAGGTGCAGAAAATATCGACGATGAAGTGCCAGGCTGAGGGATCTGCGTATCCAGACGCTGCAGGAGCTTCTGAAGTGTATTAAGCACATCCAGAGACAAAACCGTCTGGGGGGTCAGCAACGTCGAGGATATAGGGACCACACCCCCACTCGCACTCGTCGTCGACGTATTGGAAGGGCGTAGGCCCAAGTCCGACGGCTGCATAACCATGCCACATTCTCCTTCCACCGACGACCCCGGCAAGGCCGTGTCTTGCAGCAGGACCTCAGGGGGGGCCGGGTCACAGACCTCTGGCTGCCAGGCCATAGATTGAGTTACCGTCGACAAAGGAATCCCCACCGCTGCTGCCTGAATAGTAATAGGCATCGTCAGCGACACCGGGGTCGACGAGCAAGTAGCCGGCACCGAGCCTTTAGACTTCGTAGCTGATTTCGTTGCCGACTTCCCTGCTGAAGCGTCTCGACTCACGGAAGACCTAGGACGGTCCCCTGAGGAGGATTTTGATGCCACTTGCCTCTCCGTCTTAGAGGATGAGGAGGAGGAGGACTTCTTGTGTGATGAGGAAGACCCAGCATGCTTCCCCGTATGCTTGTCCGCAGGGCATTTTTCGACAGGCCGCACCTTCTTCGAGGGGGGTTCCGACCTGCTCCTGGAGGCCGTGGAGCCAACTCCTGATGCCGGATAGGCACCCGCTCCGTCGTTAAGCCAGTCGACCAACCTTCTTTTCCGGTCTTTAAGGGTTTTTTGGGAGAAAACCTGGCATATCTCGCATGTATCCGCCGTGTGGTGCGGGTGGAGACAGTAGATACAATCCATGTGGGCATCACCTTCATAGAATTTTTTGAGTCCACATGTCGCACAAGGACGAAATAACGCTTTTCCGGACATATTTTCTTCAGAATGTAACGTCGCCGAAGCAAAAATACAACCTAATTTCAATTAGCAGTAACCACGAGGATCCCACTACTTTGAAAGACGGTTGAAATCTGAGGGAGCGCGGGGGCGGGTCCTGTATTTATATCATGGCGTCCTGACGGCGCGGGCACGCATGATACAAAACGAGGTGGATAGGACGCATAAGCGTCGAAAAAGTTTTCCTACGGGAAAGGGTCTATATAATGTACCGGGGATTCCCAGCCTGACGACGGGGAATATTCCAAGCATGTGAATCCATGAAAGATCCAATGCTGGAGAAGAATGGAGCCTATTGCTCAAATGTACTTGCACTGCTGGCGCACGTGGTAGTTCAAATGGGAAAAATTGGGTCTCTTCAAGGGTTTGTAGCAGCTCAGGAAGGTTGGTGAGGTGATGAAGAATAGGTTCCCACTATTCGAGGAGGGCCTTCACTTGAGGGCAGAGTCGATTCCAAGAGTTAGGAATAGTTTGATAGTTCGCATTAGCAGTGGAAAGGAGAGGGGCCCTCACGGCCCACTCATGTGTAAAAATGGATGGATGCGCTAGGTGGCCACCGGTTAGGGTTGAGACTACTCACCGAGCCCCGGCGCTCTCCAGACCAAACTTCGGCAGTCAAGTCCACTTCGTTTGCAGGTTCAAATGGGGCAATCTTGCGGCTCTCAGCTATGAAGTTACAGCGTTGATTCCCCTACGGGGACAGTGGTGATTTCTCTGCTCCGGGTGGATAGATCAGGCCAGTTCCACTGTAGCAGGCTTCTGGGCACAGATGACCAGAGCTGCAATGAACTTGCAAAGTTCGTCACCACGGCTGGGCGACACGGCAACCATGTAAACTCTGGTTCGGGCGCACTCACTTTACTCCAGACCTGGGAACGCCAAGTGTACGAAATCCGGTGTGAGAGTGCCGTGAACACAGAGCTTGCGATGTGCCAAGTTCCACGGGCCTCCTCGAAACGGTAGCAGAACCAGAGCCCAAAGTCTGCCAAGCTGGTCAACTCACTGGATGGCCCAGGGACATTTCTGAAAAGGCTTACTTGCAGGTTCAGATGAAGGTGGCGAGAATAGTTGGTCCCACTATTTCAATGGGTCGAAGCAACTTCGCAGACCTTCTAGGACGATCAGATGCAATGGGGTCCAGCGGGACAACACCGGGCTCAGGGTGCCAAACTTTTCACCGGGTCACAAGCGGTTCCTCGACTCTGCTTCGTAGTTTCAGGATACTTGGATCCTATCCTTCGCTCAGTGAGAACTCCAGAGATTGACATGGTATGGGTGTTTGGGGTCTTCTCTTTTCCAGAATCCCCTTTGTGCCAAAATGAAGAGGACCCAATGGGAGACCTGGTCACATACAGTCATACCATACGTGGACCAATCATGGACCACGGTGGTCCCAGGCATTCACAGCACTCCATACTCTCTGACACCCAGGATGTATATTGGAACCAGACGTTCCAGCCTACATCCTGGGGGCATGCACACAAGGCATGCAGAAGCCCACGAAAGCTTGGAGCTTTGTGGCAAAATGCTTGCCCAAATAAGGACTGACCCGGGTCGGCTCGACTTGGGGAAGGTGAAGGGACAAGATGGCCAAATGACAGGACAAATAACCTTGTGGCGTGGCCATTTTGGAGCCAGGCCACCTAACCGTGCCAAATGCGGTAATCGCGATTTACCTGGCAAGAAAGGGTTAAAAATGTGTGAAATGATAAGCTGCCACCAGCCCTGTCCGAGGCACATCTGCACTTCTCCTAAAAAATCCTTCGAGAGTATCTAGGGCCTTTGGAAATGACTAGACCCAAGTGCAATTGTACACTTGTTACATGTTGCAGAAAAGTTGAAACATGGACAAGGACTAAGGGAAACAAAGTCTCCCAGTACTGTTTGTCTTTAAGGGCATGTCAGTTTCCCCATTAAAACTGAGTGAAAAGCCCAGGGGAGTGCAGCAGAAGGCTCTGCTCCACTGGTAAAGTCAGACTATGGTGTTCAGACATCAGGAAAAAGTTGGGGGGTTCACAACTGGAGGGAAAATTACACATGAAATGGAAATCTTTCCTAACAGTGATTCTGTAGAGAGTTGTGGTTACATGTTTCGTTCTGGTTTTGTTGGGTGAGTTGGGACCTCTGTGCTCAGTCTTGTACGTCCTGAGTTGTTTAACTTCTTCATCCTACCTCCTTTTTAAAACTACAGAAGAATAAGTTACTTACCCCTGGTAACGTTCTTTCGATTGGACGTTCCTCCCACGTATTCTTCATCTTATGATAATTATCCTTCCAACTTCAGCTGCTTCTGAATTTATTTTCGACAGGGGGCGCTGTGTGCCATCTCATCGAGTTGATGTCTCTCGAGGGTCTCCGTTCGACTGTCGATGTCGTCATTAGTATAAAATGGTGCACGCAGCGCCCATTGGCTTCAATTCTGTTTTTACCCTCCTGTAGAGGAATTACCAAGCGTAACATAAACTGTAGGTCCCAGAAAGCATAAATTGTAAAGACGCATACATTCTATGGTGGGGTAGGCTGGGAGGGGGGGGATGAGGAATACATGGGAGGACACAATCCATTTGAAGAACAAGTTACTTACCCCTGGTAACATTCTTTGAATTGGATGTTCCTCCCACGTATTCCTCATCGCCCCTCCCAGCCTACCCCATCATGGAATTAATGACCGACTCCCAAAGCAGTAATATTTTGGTGGTGGGAGTATGAATTATATGTTGTCTTAATTGTTATCATGGACTGAATGAAGGACCGCTTTTCCAAATTGTCCTTCTTGACTGGAAGATGAATCAAAGCAGTAGTGTTTCACCAAAGTGTGAACAGACGACCGACCAAGTGGAGGCTGCACATATGTCTTTTACTGGAACACCTCTCTGAAGAACAGTAGGGGTTGCCATGCCCCTGGTGGAACGTGCTCTCAAACCTTACGGCAGGTCTTTGCCCGCTAACCTGTAACATTCCCCAATAGCCAGAATGATCCTTCTGGATAGGGTCTGTTTTGTCACTGCTAAACCCAAATAAGAGCCTGTTTAGCCAATTAATAATTGGTCATTTTGACGAATTCTAGCCCTTCTTGATATATAAAAACAGAGCCCTCTTGGGGTCCAGCCTATGTAATCTTTCTTCCTCATTTCCAGGATGAGGAGGTGGGTAGAACGTTGGCAACATGATCTTTTGAGACAAGTGGAAGTCAGAGACTACCCTTGGTAGAAAAGAAGGTTTTACCCTGAGAACAACCTTGTCTTTATAGAAAACCGAATTTGGAGGTTTACAGGAAAGTGCCTGCAACTCGCTTACCCTGCGGGCTGACATTATTGCTATTAGTAACAGTTTTCAAGTTAACAGACTTAATGGGCATGAATGTATTGGCTAAAAGGGGTGCATGTTAGAAATGTTAACACCAGGTTAAGATCCCATATAGGAACTTGGAAAGGAACTGGTGGGAATACGTTAGTAATACCCTTTAGGAATTGAACAGAGGGATTTTAAAATATGAACGCTCCTCTGAAAGCTCTTGAAGATAGACAGCGCTGCAAGGTAACCTTTAATTGTTCCAATCTGCAGCCCCAGATTCGCCAGATGTAATTAAAAAAAAGAGTACCATAGGTGCTTCACAAAGAAAAGGGTCCACATTCTTATCCCTGCACCAACTGCTGAACTTGTTCCAATGGCAGCGGTAAAAAGATTTTGTTGCTGGCCTTCGGGCTGATAGCAAGATCTCCATTACATCCTCCGGGAGGTCCCAATCCTTGTATCTCAACCTCTCAGAAACCATGCCTGAAGGTTGAGTGTCTTGACTGCCGGATGGAGAACCTGACCTTCCTCTCACGAGAGAAAGTCCTCTCTTTGTGGAAGACGCATTGGAGGGCAGATGGACATGTCCAGAAGGTCTGGGTACTATGTCCATGTCCTCCTGGGCCAATTAGGATCATGGCTTTCCTGAACTTTCTCAACCTCCTGATCACGTGAGGAATGACTGGGTCTGGAGGAAATGCGTACAGAAGTGGAAATTGCCAGTCCACTACGAACACATCCCCTACAGCTCCTCTTCGGGGAAATTCCCTGGAGCAGTACAGTTCGCACCTCCGGTTGACACTGGTCGTGAACAGATCTACTTGAGGGGTTCCCCAAAGGGTAAAGATCTCTTGAAGGACTTCCTGAGCTAGTTCCCACTCATGGAAGACTGTGCTCTGCATGCTCAGAGCGTCTGCTGCCGTGTGTTCCTCTCCGGGTAGTTGAATTGCTGATAGGGAGATTCCTTCTCAAATTGCCCAGAACCAGAGCTGCATTGCCTCTCTGCACAGTGGTAGTGATGCTATGCCTCCTCTCTTGTTGAGGTAGTACATGGCCACCGTGTTGTCTGTCATTATGAGGCCATTCTTTCCCCATGCAGAGGGCAGGAAGGCCTTCAGCGCTAGTCTGATTGTCCTCAGCTCTAAAAGGTTGATGTGTAGTTTGGACTCTGATGTAGAACAATGACTGCTGATTGTCAGATCGTTGGCGTGGGCTCCCCACCCCGTGAGTGTAGCATCCGTCACTACTGTTATTTCCAGCCATGGCTGCCTAAAAGATTCTCCCTTCAGAATGTTGTCCTTGTAAACCCACCACAGAAGATCCTGTGCGACTCTGCTCGGAACTTGAAGGTGGTCTGACATCCTGCCTGAGAATTGGGACTATTGTGTCCTGAGAGCCCATTGGAGGGATCTAATTCTCAAGCAAGGTTGTGACACCAGGAAAAAACGGGATGCCATGAGGCCGAGCAACCTCAAAATATCGAAGGCCAGAAGATGCTGGGCACTCTGGAATTTGTTGACTATCTGTAGAATGTGATGAGCTCTCACCTCAGGTGGCAAGGCTTTTCCAGAGGAAGCATCCAGGACTGCTCCAATAAATTGAAGTCTTTGAGGTGGTATCATGTGGGACTTCTTGTAATTGAGGGAGAAGCCCAGTTTGTGGAGAGAGTGGCTGGTTATGCTGAGATGTTCCCAGGCTTGTTCGGGATCAGCTAATTGCCCTGGTAGGGTTAGATTTGAATCCCCCCCACTCCTGAGACTCGCGGTCACCACCACCATTAACTTGGTGAAAACTCTCAGGCGGAGGTCAGCCCAAATGGCAGAACTCTAAACTGAAAATGAGAACCGCCAACTGCGAACCTCAGGTACCTTCTGTGCTTGTGATGGATAGGCACATGAAAGTAAGCATCCTGAAGGTCCAATGACACCATCCAGTCTTGGAGATGGAGGTTCTGGAGGATCTGAGAAAGGGTAACCATCTTGAGATTGTCCTTCCTGAGGAACGTGTTCATGTTTCTTAAGTTGAAGATGGGTCTCAATACTCCATCCGTTTTGGTAATTAGAAAATACAGGGAGTACAAACCCTTGTTCCTCTCCGCTCCAGGTACTGGTTCTATAGCACCTTTCTCTAGCAAGGTAAAGATTTCCTGCACAAGGAGCGGATCTGGAATTTTGACAGAGCTGTTCCCCGGTGGATGATCCTGAGGCCTTTTTAGAAAAGGACGGCAGTAACCTTGGAAGCAAGACGATACGGAGCAACACAGGTTCGATCCCTGGGTCCTCTGGGTACTAAGCGCGTTATAAATAACCAATCATATTATATCATATCACATCATAACGATGGGCTACCGTTTCCAGTGCCCAAGCATCTGAAGTAATAGCCCGCCATTCTTTCAGATGCTGATAAAGCCTGCCTCCAAGAGGGGTCTTGTGGGTTAAGGCCTCAGAGGGGTTTTGAGGTGGCTGAAGCAGCGGCCGAAGGTAAAACTGCCGCTGCTTCAGCTGACTTAGCACCTCTCCCTCATCCACCACGAGGCAGCCTTTTCTGACATCTATGACTGGTTTGTCCTGTTCGAACTGACGAGTAGAATTGAAAGGACTTACCACTCCAAGATGATGAACCGGGGTAAGAGTGTTGAGGCTGTCTAATGGAGGCAGTAAGAGATTCAGCTGCCACTTTCGAGGTCTGCAGCTTTTTCAAACTTTCATCAGCCTTGCTGCCAAACAGCCTCGAGCCGTCAATGGGCATATTGAGGGGTCTAGACTGCACATCCAGTGCAAATCCAGACTTCAACCACGCAAATCTGCGCACCACGTTGCTAGTTGCCATGGACCTGCTAATGCTATCTGCAGTATGCAGACGGGACTAGGGGCCTCCTTACAATCCTTGATGATGGCCAGTAAACCGTCTCTTTCTTCTCCTTCTGTGATGTGGTCAGCCACCATAGCTACGCAGTCCCACAGGGTAAATGTAAACTTTGACAAGGCACAAGTTGTGTGAGTTGATTTTAAAGCCATACCTCCAGCAGTAAATATTTTTCTCACGCAGGCATCCGCCCTCTTATCATCCCTTTCGGGAGGGATAGAAGAGTATTCTGATTGCTTGGTTGATGTAGCAGCCTGAACCACCAAACTCTTTGTTGTTGGGTGCTTAGTTAAGTGCTCTGGGTCACTGCTGGATGGCCTATATTTCTTTGCTAAATGTGTATTTACTGCAGCTGCAGTCCCTGGTGTTTCCCAATTAGATTAGACCCTTTTTTGAAGGGCAATATGAAGGGGCAAAATTGGATCTCTCTGGGAACCCTTAAAGAGGAAGTGTCAAGTATTGCCCCCACAACAGTTGCCCCCCTCATAGTGCCCGGTACTTTCACGCAAAAATATGTGACGTGTGATGAACAGGTAAACCAGCAGAGAGCAGCACATGGGCTCTGCCCAGTACCTATCAGAATAACAGCACCTATTGAAGTACCGACACCTAAGAAAACATGGACAGTAAGGTATCCATTGAGAAAGCCATATTCACAGTCAAGACAATATGACGGTTGTCAAAAAGGAATACCTGAAAAAGCGAAGAAGATAATGAAGGAAGATGAATGGTGACGTCATGAGAAATCAGACTGACACACATATAGAAGAGATAATGACCTGAGAATGCTGACAAAAGATGAGACTATGGATGAATGACATCTTGAGTCCGCAATGAAGAAGTTGATGTCAAAAAATTAAGAAACTCATGCAACATACATGATGAAGATATTCAGTCCGTTTAAACGTGTACAGATGCAAATAACCGCAAGAAGCTAAGAAGTGGTGATGCTTGCTTATGCTTAATAGTAAATAGACTGTGGCAAGTGCCAACATGTACGAGCATATACATCAAAAGCACTTTATGTATAAATATAATTTCACTACGCACATGAACAGAATTGAACAAAAGGTTACTAAAGGCCTCAAAGAACAAGTTACTTATCAACTGGTAAAGTTCTTTCGACTGGATGTTCCTCCAACATATTCCACATCTTTGACATGTAATGTCCACAGCTGTGCACTTCTGAAACTTTTTCAGCAGAGGGCGTCCTGCGTCAATGACGTTGGGTCGATGTCCCTCGAAGGCCTCCGTCGAGGGCGACGTCACCGGATGTTACAAATAGGACGCACGCCTCCTGGAGATCACGATCCCAGACTCCTACCCAAGGACAGGATGGAGAGCTGCGCTGATAACCCAACCCCTGCTGGCAGCCAAAATCACTGTGGCACGTACCTGAAGTCCGTGGAGGGCCCCAGACAACCCTTTGGTGGATCAAAATTTGGGACATCCTAATTGCTGAAAAGGTCACTGCAGCCAATGCGGGCCTGCTCCATCGCTTTATGAACGCTTGGGCACCGCTATTAGACTATGACCAGAACTACCCGGCCCTGACTCATAAACCACGCCTGATAGCGAGAGCCCTTCAATCACCAAGCGAACATTCAGAGCCTGGCCAGACCCAAGAACATTGAGAGATAAGACCTAGCGTGGGATAAAGGCGTGGGATAGGGGTAATGCCAACCTATATGCATGATATGGGGTTGCATACAAATGTCAAGCTACATGTTCTCCTTTGCGCTGTGTTATAAATAAACAAATAAAAAAAAACAAATAGGATGCACGGCGCCCGTAGCCTCAGTTTAAGTTTTTTGCCTCAGAACGTGTGGCACCAGTCTCATGCCTGCTTGACTGCACTTAGCCTTGCGGAAACAGAAGCTGCAATCGCATAGGAAATTCTCCACAGGGGCAGGCTGGGAGGGCGATGTGGAATACGTTGGAGGAACATCCAGTCGAAAGAACGTTACCAGTTGGTAAGTAGCTTGTTCTTCGAATGGATTGTGTCCTCCAGCGTATTCCACATCTTTGACAGACTCCCAAAGCAGTACCAGTAAATGGAGGAGGGAAACATTTTAGAGTACCCAATTAGATTGCAGAATAAAGAACCGCCTTCCCAAAGGCCATATCCTGACCATGGATTGTATCCAAGGAATAATGTTTAACAAAGGTGTGGATTGAAGCCCATGTAGCAGCATCACAAACATTCCTAATAGGAACACCGCGCTGGAGGGCGGTGGAAGTAGCCACGCCCCTAGTGGAATGAGCTTGCAACCCTTCAGGAGGGTCCTTACCCACCAATCGGTAACACTCCGTAATGGTGAGGATAATCCACCTGGACAAGGTCTGTTTGGTAACAGCCTAGTCCAATCGGTGTCCAGCATATCCTACAAAGAGTTGATCGTCCACTCTGACCCTGGACATCCTAGAAATGTAAAAGCTCAGAGCTCTCTTAACATCCAACCGATGGAGTCACTCCTCTTCCTCATCAGGATGAGGAGGAGGGTAGAAAGATGGAACAACCACTTTTGATACAAATGATATTCAGACACTACCTTAGGTAGAAAAGGGGGATGTACTCGCAGTACAACCATGCCCCTGGGAAACACAGGAAAGGGTGGCTTTGATGAAAGTGCCTGCAATTCACTCACTCTGTGAGCGGAGGTAACCGCAACCAAGAACACAGTCTTGAAGGACAGTAATCTCAAAGGAAAAGAGTGCAAAGGTTCAAACGGAGCACCCATGAGAAATTTCAAAACCAAATTCAAATCCCAAACCGGCACCTGGAAAGGAGACGGCGGGAATACATTAGTCAGTCCTTTAAGAAGCTGATAACTCAAAGGAATCTTAAAGTAAGAAACATTCTTCAGAGGAGCGATAGGCAGCACCGCCAGGTAACTCTTAATGGTACCCACTTGAAGGCCCCTGTGGACCAAAGAAAGTAAGAAAGACAAAAATGGAGCACTGAAAAGGATCAACATTGTGACCTCTGCACCAGTCGCAGAACTTATGCCAACGGCAATGGTACAGGCCGCCTGGCCGAAAGCAACACCTCCATCACGTCATACGGGAGGTCCCCATCCTTTTACCTCAACCTTTCAGATACCAAGCGTGAAGATTGAGAGTTTTGACCTCTGGATGGAGAACCTGCCCCACCCCTCACGCGAGAGCAGACTCTCGGTAGGGAAGACGGCGTAGAGGGCAGATGGACATTTCTAGAAGGTCCAGGTACCATGCTCTCCTGGCCCAATGCCGAGCAATGAGGATCATGTGGGAACCGAACCTCCAGATCCTCTGCAACACTTGAGGAATGACAGGGACTGGGGGAAACGCATACAGCAATGGGAATGACCAATCCACCACAAACGTGCTCCCAAGGCTCCTCTTGTAGGAAATTCCCTTGAGTAAAATCCCTCGCACTTCCGGTTGACACTTGTGGCGAAGAGACCCACTTGCGGGTTTCCCCAAAGGGCGAAGATCTCTTGAAGGACTTCCTGAGCCAACTCCCAGATGAACTGCCGAGATCGAAATCTCCTGCTGGATGGCCCAGAACCAGAGCTGCATTGCCTCTCTGCACAACGGGAGTGACCCTACTCCCCCTTTTTTGTTGAGGTAATGCATGGACACTGTGTTGTCCGTCATGATTAGGACACTCTGTCATCCGCCAGGCCGGCCGTAGCCGAAATTGGCGGTTGCTACCGCGTTGGAGCTGGAGGCGCCGAGGTAGAGTTTAGTCCCCTCTTTGTTTCCGCGTCTCCAGCGATGCAGCACCGCGCGGCCGGTCGTATTTAAGGCCCCGCCTTCCGGCACAACGCTGCGTTGCAACCCTCCTCTGGATGTTTTCCTGCTTCCGGGTTAACACGCTGTGTTGTTTCTGTCCTCTGGCTTCGGCTTTCTTACAGAAACCTACCTTTGCTGTTCGGTGCCTCTGCTTCCCTCCTGTTCTCTCCGGATCCTCGCAGTCGGCACCTTCCTTCTCCCCGCTAAGCGGAGCCGGGCTCTGCCGGTCTCTCTCTCTCTCCTCCGCGGCTCCTGTCGCTTGTTTTCTTTCTCTCCTTTCCCCTCCTTACCTGGCCGCTCTGCTTCCATGAGACTCTTCCTCTTCCAGCGGTCTCAAATCCAGGCCTAGCCTTCCTCTCTGCCTCATTCTGGTCACTCTGGTCGCAGCTTCCCGTACTTCGACACTCCTGGCATCTGGACCATCCCTTCACTAAGACACCATACTCTGCCTCGGATTCGAACATTGCCAACGGTCCACACCGACATCTGGATTGAAGAGCGTCACTGCTCTACTGCAGGGTTTTTTCCTCTTGGGGGTTTTTCCCTGATTTCTGGCTTGGTTCCGGAAGGGAGTCGCGGGACAGTTGTTTTTACAGCGGTCACTGTGGCTTCCCTCCGTGACAAGCACCATCTTCCCAAAAAACAGAAGGGTTACCTAGCCAGAGGGAGTTGAAACCCAGGTCTGGTGACAGGAGAGGGCCTGGAGTCCAAAACAGGCCGCACAGACTTCGCCGTGGCCTTCCTAGGAGGATCCACCACATAGGGGTACTCCAAAAGGTAGATTGCGGGCAAAAATACCTGAAGGCGTCGAGAGCGCCAAAGGCTTCATCGTCGAAAGCATCGACAACCTTGATGTCATGAACGCTGCAAGCTTCGGCGTCTAAGTAGACACAGGTGCCGATGGCGCAGTGGGCTGATACAATGGCAAATCGTCGACATCCGAGTCAGACGGACATGGTGCCGACCGAGTCGACGCAGGCATTGAGCCCTCGGTAGGTTGCTGCGGTGTCGCTGGGGATGTGGACCAAGACCTAGAAGCACATCTCTTGCGACTTTTTCGAATCCTTGTCCGTATGTGAGTCGCGTTGTGGACCCGAGCCCGAAGGTGTGCGAGCCACGGTACAAAACCGATCCTGCCCGGCTTCGTTAGAAGGCGCGACCGGACCCGTGCCCTGCGATTGAAAAATCACTAACATTTGTTCTTTAAACGCAGCCCATTCCTCCGGAGTCGAGGACTTCGTCGGGCACGCTACCTTCCTCGAGGCACCATCCTCTGAGGAGGACGGGGAAGGCGATCGGTGACAGCGCTTCCTAGAGTGCAGGGACAAGGAAGAAGAAAGGCCGGAACCACTCCAGGACCGAGATCCCCGGGACTCCTTCCGATGCGGAGAGCCACCCCTCGAATCATTGGTGGAAACGCCCTTGGATTTAGATTTGATTTTTGGGACTTAACAGGCTTAGATCCCCTTCTACGTGGAGCTTCCCATTCTGCAAGGCCTTGGCAGTCAGCAACTGGCATTTCGAGCAGTCGTCGGTGTCGTGTGACTCACCCAGGCACCACAAACAAATGCGATGCAGGTCGGTGATCGACATTTTCGGCTTGCAGTCCCGTCAGGACTTGAAGCCAGACCGCAGAGTGGGAGGGGTTGAAGAAAAAGACATTGCAATGATGAAAACACACGAGGCGTGCCAAGTTTAACGAAGCAACACGTTCACAGAAAAAAATGGAACTGAGGCTATAGGCGTCGTGCGTCCTAGTTGTAACATCCGGTGACGTCACCCTCGACTGAGGCCTTCGAGGGACATCGACTCAACATCATCGACGCAGGACGCCCTCTGCTGAAAAAGTTTCTGAAGTGCACAGCTGTGGACATTACATGTCAAAGATGTGGAATACTTTGGAGGACACAATCCTTTCGAAAGGAGTGTGTCGCAGTAAGAAAATCAAGAATCGAAGCAGCACGAAACCCAGCTGAGGATGATCATGCCAAGAAGCTGAGGTCTTATCTGGCTAGAAAAGGCAGACATTGGATACAATTAAGGAGAAAAGAACAGATGATCCTGTTCAGAAAGCCAAGATAAGCCACAGATGGCAGAGGACTGGTAGAATTAAATCAAATATACAAAAATACACAGAGAAAAAGTAAATTTCACGGTAACCAGTCACTTGACAAGGCAGGCTGGAAGAGTGAGACTTTCACACCTATGTATGGATCCCCGCCATGCCCATACTCCTTAAAAGTTCTCAAGACCACAGAGCAGACTCAAGGCCAAAATACAAAGCAGTAATTGACACATGGCTACTGAAGTGATGATTGATTGTAACATAATTGGTGGGGAGCTGGGGTGAAGGCCTATGTTAAAATTACCTTCCTATAACCAATCACGTTGCATGTTAGGTTTTTACGAATTGCCATGTAGAATGTTGTCAGCAATGACGAATTATTGCTATAAATACTGTGTTTGTTCTAAAAGTGAAGAGAGCGAAAAGATCGAGCGGTTGCTGATGCTCGTTGTACTCCCCGTTTTATGAACTTGTCATTAAACAGATTCCCTTTGCCAAACTATTGAGTTGTCATAGTTATTTGATGCATGAGTATGAATCTGCATCCCCATCTATCTTGAGGGTACTGTTACTCATCTTAAAGGGCTGTTTGAGAGATCATCCAGTTCACTTGGTAGCAAAGATTGATGGTTTGATTAGATAAGATACCCATCGGCCGTCAACATAAGTAACTTCGGGTCCTCAGCAATATCACGAGTCCTTTGCCATCCGGCTGATAGAACGAGAAGCTCCCCGTAGATAGTGGTTAGATTAATTGAAAACCATGCAGGTTAGGTGCGACTGGACCTTTGCTTTCTCCCAAAAACCCCTCCCACATCTACGAGTAGCGGATCAGACGAGCAGCACGGAGAGGTTGTAACAAAGGCGGTGATCCCGAGTGTCTGTAAATTTAAAACATGCGAACGGTGAGTAAAAAAGACTAAATGTTTTGGCAAAGCTTGCATGCCTTAAAAACAAGTAAAGGGAAGGTAACAGAGGTAGGCGGGACAATATATAACGACAGAGTAAGAGTGTAACATAATATATAGAGAAGGGAAAAATATTGACTTGAGCGTGGCCGAGTAATATAAAGAGCTATCGTGAGTTAGGCTGCGATAAGAGTATACACCCAGTGCCTAGGTTTTAAAGAAAGCTAGCAGAAGCCTTCATCTTGGGTCCTGTAAACAGGATGACATAGGAGACCGGAATCGATTAAAGACGATCCGAAAGAGATGGGCTTAAATTCCAATTTTGGAATAAATATAGGGGCAAGATGCGCCTGAGGAAGCAGACGGCATAAAATGTGTGTAGCCGGCCAGAGTCTGTCTGTTTGTTTTATGTATTTATTTATTTATTTATTTGCATTTGTTAAGCGCGCTTGCAGCCCATAAGGCATCGAGGCGCTGTTACAGAGGATAAGAAAACTTAGGATTACAGACAGGTGCCAGGAGGGCTCTTAGTTACAGATTGGTAGGCATATATGCAGTGGACGATACAGGTTCAGGTTAAACAAAGAGTCTGGTTTTGATAGCCTTACGGAAGGCTAGGTGGGATTGAATGAGTCTTAGGTGAGGTGGCAGAGCGTTCCAGTGCGTGGCTGCTAGGGTGGGGAAGCTGGAGCCACCAGCGCGCACTTTCCGAGTAGTAGGCGTGATGATTGTGTTGGCATAGGGGGACCTGAGAGGTCTCTTGGCGGTGTGCCTAATAATTCTGTTGGTCAGGTAAGGAGGGGCAAGTTCGTGAAGGCATTTGTGTGTCAACTCGTGACGTCACAATTGAAAACTGTATTTGTGGAAAAAAAAGAGCATGAAAATTGCACGAATGTAAAGGGAAAATGTTGCACGGCATTGAATGATGGTTGTTTTTTTAGCAAGATTAAAATAAAAATATTGTTGAAATAATGGGATTGGAGCTTGCAACGATTGGTGCTCGCTCATACTGTTGATTTTTTAAACGCAAATATAATAAAGTGATATATAAAGAGGAGGTAACATGTTAAACATGGAAGACATTACTCTGCTGATACACTTGTGCAAACAGCTGCCGAAACATGCACCAAAACTTAAACAGTACAGTGCGGAATGGGTTAAAGGGACCACAGACAAAATATTTATGCCATGGCCCCAAAGTGGATCGCTATCTAAAACGGTCCTGCAGCACATGACGACATATTGGCATGCTACATACACTGGTAAAAAGTTAGACAAGCGCCTGGCTAGTTTAGAACTTTGGAAGATGTACCAAGAGGAAAAGGAGGAGGTGCCGCCGTTAGATTGGATACTGAATATATGCAAAGAGGGGGGTGAAGAGCCTTCTGCGCCACCCGCCCCGTCCGAAATAAAAAACAAAGTTAGTAAAGACGAAGGAATGTACCCACTAAGAGAACTTAAAGCAGCAACAGGATATAGCAACCCGTCATACGAGTCACCTACGCAGAGTAGTGATGAAAGCCCAGAGAAAGAGAAGGGAAAATATATCACCTCCAAAGTCCCGAGGGACAAGGAGAGACACGAAAAGGAAAAAGGTGCTCAAACGCAAACAGGTACATCTCTAGGTACAGGGGGAGAGGTAAGGAGATGAGAATAGAACTGATGAGATAGCATTCACACAGAACGAATGGATGGGAGGTCAGATTTTATTGAAACTCGATGGTAAAGGCATTGAGGACATGAGACAAAGGGGAGAACAAGACGAATTAGAAAGAAAAGGAAAGACGATTAAGAGACGAAGGGGCAAGGAAAAAAGATAGGCAGAAACAAGAGCAGTTATATCATGACGAGCAGGTCAGACATCAGGAAAAGGCGGAAGAGCAAAGAAAACGCGATAATAAGCAGAGAACAGCTGATGATCAGGATAGAATAGAACAAAGGACAATAGAAGAAGAAGAACAAAAATACGAGAGAAGAGAATAAAAAGAGAGATGAGGAAATGTGAAGGGCAGATGAACGAAGAGATGCGAGGAAACAAGAGGAAGATAGGTTTAGCGAGGAAGCGTAGAGAATTTGATGATGACATAGAACGTAAGTGAAGACAGAGAGCGCAGGATCTCAAATATCTGGAAAGAGGTTAAAAAACCTGATACAGTAGTAGAATGGGGAGATATAGAAGAATTATTTCCTGAGTACAATTCAGTACCAGGCACGCCTAGAGTAAATCTAGAAGATGATGTCGACACCAGAAGTATCGGAGAGAAAATCGATAGAATATACAATGAAATTGGACTAGAAAAGATACACCAAGGGAAGGGAGAGGATGAGCGTCTTGAAAGCACTCAGTTGTACGATACCGAGTATGCTTCCTGATGCGGCAGACATAGAGAGCTGTCCTTAAATAGGCTCACTCTAAATAGAAATGAGTAGGATGAGAGAAGCTGCACGAGTTGGGCACAGACAATATCAGATGCAGAGAGAGAAGAAAGAGAAGAAGAGAGAAGTCGCGAGAGACGCTTCTCTAGGGGAAAGGGAATAAGATGGTCGGATTCTACTGGGTCCACACCTAAAGCACCAGACTCAGTAATACAATCAGATCGGCATGAAGGATTGTCACACGGTCAGATGGGGGTGTCTCCACCGCCATATGTAAGCAGGTTAAGGACATTGCCAGGTAGACGGCGATGTGGGAATATTACCCCTGCGATAGACAGAAAAATGATGAGAAGAAAAAGAGTTTAGTGTGTTACAGTTCCCCTTATTAGAGAAAGGAGGAACAAGGCCACAATATATACCTTGGCCACAGATGGATAGAGAAAACCTAAAAAAACAAGCTCCCAATGTTGACATCTGGAGCTGGAAAATGGATACACGAGTTAGAAAAAATGACGGGAGGAAACACGCTGGCTATAGGGGATATTAAAGGTCTTTTGATCGCCATACTTTGTGATAGAGCTAACGATGTTTGGATACGTGCAGATTACCCTGGTGTGACTACAGTTAATACTGCGCATGACGGAGCACCGTTTAATTATTGCAGAACAGTGGTATGGCAAGCGCTTCAAGTGCTATACCCGGACATTTCTGATATGGGAGCTAAAATGACACGCAAGATGAAGGAGGGAGATGATCCATTGCTTTACTTTCAGAATTTCCAAGACGCATGGGTGCTGGAAATTTGTGAATCTTGGGGGAAATCTATACCAGTGTTTTACCATATATTATGTCAAGGGCTGCCAGAACAGGTGCAGAAGCAGTTCAAGAAACTGGTAGGAATCAAAGCTAAACCCTAGTCAGAAATACAACTGACCATTGCGCATTATTGCAGGCTGCTGCAAGAGAAACATCGCAAAAAGGATTCTGTAAGAAACGGCGAAGAGGCTAAATTAGTGCTGAAAAAACTATCAAAATATGCCCTTCAAGGGGCAATGATAACTAGCACAGACGGATCAAATGCACAGCAGGTCAATAATCAAAGACAGTTTGATCAAAGCAATAATGTGTTTAACCCAAGAGGAAGAGGCTTCCGAGGAAGAGGGCGGCAAAATAATCAGCGAGGCTTTCAAAATATGCAAGGCGGAAATCAAAATATGCAAAATGGGCAAATATTCAGACCACAGCCAACGTGTTGGACGTGTGGGATGACAGGGCATCTAGCACGTATGTGCAGAAGTCAAGGTATGATGCAGAACGACCAATTCACAAGAGGGGGGATGATAAATCCACCTGCGTTCTCACAGCAGGGTGGAAATGGAGTTGCGCAGAATCACACTGTACAGCAGTAAGCACCAAGAGCACAGCAAAGCTTGCAACTGCTGATGAATGTGACCAATTTTCCACAAGGACAGGCTCAACAGTCTCCAATGCAACTTCTACAAACAACAGGCACAGGACAGGTACTGAATTCTGGAATGGGAAATACCACTGGTGATGGAGGAAATCCATTCACTAATTGTGGGACAAGATTATATATGGACTAGGACAGCTCACTGGGAGACCTGATGTGTTCCGTCCTATCAGCGACACCAAACCCTCACGAGGAACCAATGGTAGATGTCTCTATAGGGGTTAAAGAATATTCGTTCTTAGTCAACATGGGTGCGACACACTCGTGTATACGTGAAGGCAAGTTTTCTTTGACCGGTGACGCTATGAATACTCTGGGCTTTACAGGAGCAACAAGTTGTGTTCCTTTCACAAAAGAACTTCCCGTTTTTATAGGAGAGTGTGACATGAAAGTGCCACTGCTGTATTCGAGACTGACTCCTGTAAATATATTGGGACGAGACTTGATGACAAAGTTAAATATGACGATCTTGTTCATGAAAAGGCCATAGTATGTTCAACTCCAGGAATGCATTATTTAAACTGTGCGAAATGATTGGAGCATACGCATGACAAATGGCTATGAGAGCTATTCCATTGGAACCTGAGTTATTCGCATATGGAGTGCGCATATTAATATTAGGGCTACCAGGCCTTGCAGACAGAATAATGAGAACACCAGATGAGTTTCTGTTCAGACCAAGAATACCTATGCATGAGGAAAAGGAACAAGTGTTTCCCGTAGCAATACAAGCAGTCATAGTGAAAGGTGAAATGGCTTTGCTTGATGGATGTGAGGATGAAGGCAGACAATGGTGTGCAATAATCGCCATTGGGGAAGTTTACAGATTGACATCACTGATGACGATCTATTTGAAGAACAAATAGGTGAGGATGAGATGAGATTTGAGGTAAATCTCATTTATTGGGTGGAAATGATTAAAAGAGAGGTGCCTCAGAGAATGATGCTGGCACAAAAATGTCCAGAATATTTTGATGACGACATGGCAAATGTGCCTGTCTCAGAATGGACTACAGGCCCGTATGACATAGGCTTACTGAAAGGAGTCGGAGAAATGAAGATTAAATTGAAACCAGGAGCAACTTTACCAAAAGCACAACAGTATCCCATGTCTGGGGGAGGAGATGAAGGAGTTTTTAAGACAATTTCTGCCATGATGGATCAGGGCATCTTAGTGACGTCAGAATCATCATGTAATACTGTGGTTTATCCGATTAAAAAATAAAAGGGAGGGTCTTGGCGTTTAATACAAGATTTAAGGCCAATAAACCAGATAGTCGAGGCCGAGTTCCCTCTAGTCCCTAACCCATCTACAATTCTATGTGACATACCTGTTGAGGCACAGTATTTCACGGTGATTGATTTGAAAAATGAGTTTTTTTCAATCCCATTGCACAAAGACTCACAGGATTTGACATCATTTACATTCAGACAAGTTCGTCTGAAAAGTACAAGACTGCCTTAAGGATATTATGAGTCCCTTTCAATTTTCAATGGGGTCCTGCAGATGGGCTTGAGCAACATTGCATTGGAGAGTGTTGTCTTGCAATATGTGGATGACATTCTGATTTGCAGCACAACAGAGGAAGAGTGCAGATGCGATTCCATTCAGCTATTGATGATACTTGCTGAGAAAGGATATAAAGTTGACAAGGAAAAGTTACAGTATTGTCAACAAGAAGTGTTGTACGTAGGCCAACTGATTTCACATGAAGGGAACAAGGTCACCCCTGAAAGAGCTGAAGCCATTTCGAAAACAGCTAAGCCACACACAATAAAACAAAAAGCAGAGTTTTCTAGGATTATGTAATTATGTCAGTGCATGGGTCTTTGACTACAGCTCTTATATCAGGCCCTTATTACAAGCCTTAAAGAAAGCACAGACAATGAAAGAGAAAATTGTATGGACTAAGGCCATGGAGGAAGGGTTTGATGAACTAAAAAAGGCCATTTGCTATTTTCCTGTCAGGCATTGTCTTCTATGTCTTTTTTTACTATATACGTCTGTAGGTGTTAGCATATGTCTGAAAGTATTTTTCTACAGCTTTTATTTATCTTAATGAAATAATAAATACATTATGTATATATACTTTTGCAGTATCGTAAGTGTTATGTATTTCATTGTCCATGTGTCTGCGGCTTCTACGAGTGTAGCCTTACTGTACTTCCACACTACCAATTCAGAGAGTTTCAACTAACATGAAGGAGGCACTGTTCCGATGGGACTGGGTTTGATTTCTAAAATACATCCCCAGAGCGTTTCTGAAAGATCTCTATAACAGGCAGAATGTGATATTAAAGTGACATTACTTACACATGCTTCTGGAATATTGACAAAAGCATGAGAATTGATTAAAGATCAAAGGTAGAGAACTGGACAAGTCCCAAATTTCAGGATATATGAATATAAACTAACCCAGCAAAACAATACAAGCCGTACTACAGCATCAAATAACATGTGCCTTCAGAGATACGCATGTGACGCTGTGTTGTTACTTTGTGCACCAGGGGCTTTGTGATGGGTAGACGTCGGAAACAATTATTCATATTCTTACCTCACAGGGATCAGTGCGAAGTCTGTGCCATTGAAATCAACCATGATCTGTGCACTGTGGAGGCTGCTCTGAAGTCTGTGAAGGGTTACCTCATCCAGGGAGTCAGGACAGGTGTTGGGCTGCCACAGCTCCACAGTGAACTCCAGCCTGGTGTCCAACACCAGTCCCTCAAAATGGCAGCTGAATGGAATAAGTATGTGATAAGTCACTACTGAAAAAATGAGGGGTGAGACACATTCATACCTTCACAATCCCCTTCCATACACCGCAGCACCAACATTCGGTAAGAGGGCTAGTCAATTATTTACTGTGGTTATAACTAAAAAGTTGATTTGCTATAACCAATACTCACCTAGTGACCCCAGAAAAGTTGGCAAGCGCCTTGACTGCCAGGTTGGCCAAGCGAGATAGCTCAGTCTCTGAGATCCTTTGGTGGGCTTTGCTCGCCTCCAGCTGTCCTTGCAGTTTGAAATGCATTGTTCTTTGGGTGGCAGTCCCGTTGGGTGTGCTCATGGAATCGATCATAGTTGGAGAGGGGCTGGTCACCCCTTCATTTAGCTGTGAGTCTGTGGAGCGTGTAGTGTTCTGGCAAAACAGACCAGTTGGACAGAGGAGTCGTCCATAGTATCCTGGTACCTACAGAAAACATCAAAGTGGTGCAGTTGAGACATGTGGCGGTGCATATAGGTTATTAGTGTAAACAGAGGTCAAACCAGCGGAACATAATTATTAGCACTCAAAAGGACGCAATCTGACCGCCAAAACAGGGAAGGACCCCTAAAGGTAACAACACAGATCACCCTACAAAGGACAAAAAGTCATTTAAAATACTATATTTATTAGAATTTGTACACATTAAAATCAGTATTAAATCGTCTGGAGTTCATGTGGAATATATACGCAAAAATGTAAACATTAATATATCAATAATAAAGTGCATCATGTAAAGTGAAAAAGTGCTAATTTAACTGTTGGCTGCAAGTAAGAGAGTCAGTGAAATAAATCACAGTGGGCCTAGATGCTACTAAATTGATCCCAAGGAGGGTTTCCCATACGAGCGAAGGGGATCACTCAAGTAGGGAAACCCCAGTCACCTATTCAGGTCTAAAGGCAATGGGCCAAAAATAAATCAAAAAATAAATCAAAAAGAGCAATCTGGTCACTAATAAGTCATGCACCCAACCGCAATAATTAGTTACAATAACGCAAATGGGATGGAAACACAATCATAGAAAATGATTGCTAAAATTAGCCAAGGCATGCTGTGCGTCAACTACTCATGTGTCAGGACAAGGACAATATAGCATACAATAGAATAGGCCTGACACAGTTAACAGATAGTAGTTTCGTAGGCTTCATACATCTTTGGAATTCATCTGTGTCTTTATATACACAATGTATTTAGAAAGCAAAGCTAAGCATTTTACAATTTATAAAAAACCACACAGTGATCTCTACCTGTAAGGCTGGTCCCGGAATCCTGTCGATAAGTCTAAGAAATATTAATCGGGCCGTGCCAAAAGCAGATCTCTATAAATTATACCAGTGGACAACTGGACAAAATCCATAGAGTCAAATCGGTTCCAAATGTAAGGTTTTTCTGGAATTCAGAGAGGGTAATATGGTATAATCAGCGTCCAAATTGGTGCCGCAAACGTCGCCGTTTCTGCTTTCGCAATGGAGGTCGACTGCGTTGAGCCTCAATGTTCCAGCTGGATTTCAAACGTATGACGTGCACTAGCGGAAACAGGCTGGAAATGCCAAGCATATAGGTTATAGCTGGATTTGAACAATAGCTTTCAGTAGTACACTCTGCTATGAGGAGTGTAACTGTGTCATGCTCTTATGCTTCTGTGATGTGCAAATGGGTGTGGATGATGATCATGTAACATACTAAATTATTTGCGTAAATAATTTACTCAGTTTGCAGGTTGGAAGAATATTACTGACCAATGCTCCAGACACAATTTTGAGATGGAAATAGAATAAGTCTATTTTTAAATGTTGGGAACAACTTTTTTATAGGAGTAAAAAAGGAAATGCTATTCTGTGTGGTGGTTTTGTTCTTAGATCAATATTCGGGAATGGGAACAGCATGGACTGCATTACACAACACAGTCTACCAATATGTGCTCAGGGACAATGGGTGTCTTTCTTGTTCTGAAGACATGGAAGTCTGGCCAGTTATTTTAGTAAAATGTGCTTCAGATTATTAGACACTGCAAACTCCCCATACATTGTAGACTGCCCTTTCGTAGACACAGGAGGCATTGTAAAAAGATGGGGCTGGGGGCATGGGGATGGTGTTGTTAAGGTGTTTCCAGATTCGGTTTATTTGTTTTACTAAGCATGCCCCATAAAACACATGTCCGGCAGCAGAGGTTTCACAGTGTGGGCGAGGGAAAGATGGAAAGCAGGAAGGATGTGTCTGCTGACATTTCGAGGTGACAGTCCTGAGTACTGCCTCTGTCACCCTTTAATTGTAAGTTCTATCCCTAAGGGTGAGGATGATACCTAGGGACGGTCAGAATTTATAGCATTAGAAATGTGAGTTACTCTGTCCTTAGATACTCGCGGGTATTCGGACTGGGCAAAGGAAGTAGAGCCTAAAAACTAAGACCTGCCATTCTCCCACCCCCCCCCCCCCCCCCCCCCAACATAAGGGGGAGGATAGCACGCCTCACTACTGTGAGCACTCAATCACTTGCCTTTGAACTCCTAGTGGCTCATGTTCATCAGAACCATAAAATAAATGGAAGGTGTAAAAGCCTTGAGTACACATGTGTACACTGCCTTTTGCCCTGCACTTTTGCACCCTGCCGTTTACGTTGCAGTGCCAGCATAACGGCTCCCAGCTGTCAAATTACGAATTTAACAAACATAAGCTCAATCCGATCAGACAATCGCCACTGATAACTACCAAGTGAGCCATATGCCAACTCTCAAGTGCAGTCTCATCTCTTTTAAAAATAAAATATTCTATTAAAAAGCATTCACAAGTGTCTGTAAGGGAACATGTCATGCTCAACAAAACTAAATGTCTCAACAATAATAAATGAATATTGAAGGGCCCCATTATTGGTGCAGTGCATTCTCTGATGTTCTGAGGCCCCGTCTAAAACTAACAATAGGTCGGACAATGACCACACCAGTGCAGCCCATGTTCTGCACTCCTGGAGCACACACTAAGGTGGTAATAAAGTACTTGCATTGTGGTCACACGTTTTTCAGCTGTGGGCTCTGCATAGGTAGGAAAGAAATTCAATTAGGTAGACACATACATTGATCTTTGGTATACAATTCAGACCATAGCCAACATCAAATAAAAGTACCTATTATAGCATAACTGCATAGTCTAGCAAAACGTCTATGTGATATAGCTTGGTATTGCATAGAATTGCATAGCATAATTATGAAGACAGAATTCCCATTCAGGGAATTATATGGTCACTTTTTAAGGTCCCTTTAACATCTTCCTAATTTTTAACTTGGGATCACATGCCTACTTTTGGTGGCCACAGGGACTTCCATTGAAGTCCCCCTGCCATTGCAACCCTTTCACTCATTATGAGTATATGGTCTTGGGTTGCGCATAAGGCTCCCAGTGTGATGCTGGAAATGCATTGGAGGGACAGGGCCTCCATGTCCGTGTCCTGTACTCCCTTATCATGTGCGTTCTGTGTTTTCTGCCCATGAGTCCAGTTGGGACCCCTGGCAGTAGAGCTCTTCCTCTTTTTGGTTGTGGTGAACAGAGACCCTTGGGATACTCTTATGGCAGCCATTGGTTGGCGGTACAATCCTGTACCACTAGTGTATGTTTTTGGGCACCTGTGTGTTGCCCACAGAGCAGGGTATGGGCTGGTGGCAGCTTCATGCTGATATGACAGGAGCTCCGAGTATCCTCCATTTTGGGATACCCAGGCCCTGCCATAGGAATAAGTGGATTCTTGATAGACGGCAAGATGGCCCCTGGGGCCTCTTGGTTTCTATTGCCTGTTACCTTGTTTCCCAAAGTCCTGGGAAGCCCCGACTCTGTCCCTTCCCTTGACAGGATGTTGGGTGGAAGAACCGTATTGTGGGGAAGTCCAGGCCAGACTGGCTGGAGCCTTCCCAGTGACTGTATGATGTGGGTACAACCTTGCAGTGGGACCTAGGTGAATAGAGGGTGTGACCAATATGCCTTCTATGTTATTGGTGTTTGGTTTCTGTCTGTGTGACACAATAAATGAGACAGTCCCGCCTGAAACCGACATGAATACAGTGTGGTGTTCTAAAAAAAAAAAGGCTGAGTGCTTCCACCCAATACACATTCCTTGTTACGGGTGTCTGGGTGGAAGTGAATAGCCTGAATACCCGAGAGCCCGATTGGCTGCCTGCCGTGTGATTGGCTGACTGAACCTGGCTCAGCCAGAGTGAATGAGGGACAGATGTGTATATCTGGGGACCCCTCACTTACCAATTTGTTCAGAAGCTGAAGTTGAAACTTGAAGCTCATCCTTGAATCCCAGCTAGAAGAAGGAGGATTGGTGCTGCATTTCCTTCAATGAAATCTAAAAGCTGTCGAGTCTGCCGAGGACTGATCCTAGAGAGGGCCTGGCTAGGAGACCTCTCCCCGAGCTACCATCGTGCAAACCCTGCTGCTCTGCATCGAGTCACCCTGGAAGCCAGTCCTGAAAGGCTGTCGACCGGAGAAGAGGTTCTCCGAGAATCTTGAAGAGAAGCGCTGGTACATCAAGGCCATAGAAGTCCATTGCCGTCGACCGGGGTTCGGAAGATTTCCATGACCGCTGAAAGCCAGTTGAGTCGTGTCAGCCAGAAGCGGGGACACCTTGATGCCATGCTGCTCGACGACCGGAGTTGCGAAAGCTCCACCTTTGCCTAAGAACATTTGACAGTGGGCTCCCTTGCCATCACTGTCAAACGCCTTGTCCCGCTGGAGAAAGATGAGGTTGTTGGTTACCGAGGAGAGTCCGCCGGTGAGTTTCCCACCACCCGAAGCCGACAAAGACATCTCAAGGACACTGACGGAGTGAAGATATGAGGTCCAGCACGTGGTCGAGTCCCGATCGGCGAAGCTATTCCGAAGTATGTGCTGCGGCTGCAGCACCGACAGACCAGAGTGACTCCCGACACCTGCTGCCGAACCTACATCCATCACGAGTCTTCTTTGCGGCACCGAACACTTTGCATCGAGGTGGCCCCCAAGCCTCATCTTCCCAGGTCTTCCACGAACAATCGTCTAAGAGCACCGTGAAGGTCGAAGATGCTGTCCCGACGCCAGTGTTCCACTTTTCTTCGAGGATCTCGATACCCTGTGGCTCCTGCTTTAAAGGGAGTCCACCCATGAAGGATCTGTCGACAAACCGTTGAAGAAACTCTTCTATCTCAGGTAAATTGGGGTGGTTGAACTTTTTGACCAGCCAGGAAACAAGACTGATTAAACATTTATGGACTGGGCTTGTTAATACTTATTACAGGTTGCCCAGGTGGGGGGATCCTCACTCAGAATTGTGTCTTTGTAGCTAAAGAAAGCATTCTGCCATTGTTTAATCGGACCTGCTTTCCTTCCTATGATCTATGTTGATACACCTTGCTGCATGATTTGTATGCCACATAACTGTCAGCAGTGGATGCATTTTAAAGGAATCTATAGCCAAGTGTGGTACCACATAAACATTGTATATATTTGCCATATTAGAATTGCCAGAGTAAAGTGTGTTATTAATTGTGTATATATCGCTGAATGTTATTTTTATATAAAGAAATGTGTTATCACATAACAGTGTGTGGACATTCCTTTGTGGGGGCTTGGGGACTCACTGTACTTAAGAACCAGCCTGCATCACCTCCTCAGAACTTAAGCCTTGGTTGCACGCCCATTGCTACCACATAGAGAACCTTGGCTGGGGTGCTCTGTGCCTCCGCTCTGCCATATAGAGGGCAGAAGTACAGATACCTCCTCCAGTGTTTACACCCAGTCCCACCCCTTTGTGCCCTCAGGTGACTATATCACTTAACATTGATTTAAGAGGGTAGGCTGGTGGCAGCTTTTATTTAGTTTTGGATTCACTAGAGGTGTAAGCCGATTTACTACATTGGTAGCCCAATTTACCCATTTAGTAGCTATGGGGACATGTGACAAATCCAGGGAATTTGTCCGTGCCCCCGCCTCTCAAGGGGAAGCCAACCCCTTTGGGACCAAGGAGATGACCTTGTTGTTATTCCTGGACAGACTGATCTATCCAGGTCAAGAAAGTAGATCCTTGAAGAAGGGATACATTTCTTTACTTGTTTGATTTCTTGAGAAAGTACATTGGGGAAGTTGCCACAAAGACTTTTGAATTGCTTTCTTTTGGTTAATCATAGGAAATCCTATTGAAAAATAACATAAGGGCATTGTTAGGGTGCAGGTGAGAACACAAGCCACCACCAAGTTTATAAAGGGGGAGTAACCCTTTTGACTAAGCCGTGACTCAGTCCATCTTTGTTTCTTTGTTTGTTTCTTTCTTTTTCTGAATGGCAGGTTGGAAATGGGCTAGAATAGGATTATGACAGAGGACAGTATGTGTTTTGTAAGATGCCTCGTGAGCACCAGTTTTTTATTTTGTAGTGTAGGGAATTCATCTTAGAATGTAGGGATTAGATTAGGTTTGCTTTTCTTTAAGAATTTCAATAAAATACTCTGTTCAACCAGGTCCTTTTGTCTGTCTCCTATTACGGACCTACCAAAGACACCAATGTATTTTTTATGTCCTACTCTCGGCCATCTTGTTTTAGGGTGTTTCTTTGTTCAGGGCAATCATGAGGCAGGCTTTGTGAGCCCATTGAATTAGCCTCCATTTTGGTTTTTACTGGTTTAGACTGGTCTCAGTCTGTGTGTGTGTGGGGAACGTCCAGTTTTAGTGGAAGACTCCGGGGCCGGTCAGATGGTGTGACCTTCTTGCCCATTGTTCTTAGAACCCTATTCTGATTGGTGAGCTGTGTTAGGCCAACCTCTGTGAGAGGTGGCACTTGAGGGCAATCCCTGCACCTAAGCTCAGTTGTTACTGACATTTTCAGAAGAGTATGTCTACTTACGTCTAAAGAATTTCCTTTCGTTTCCCACCATTCCTGCAATTTAAGGACAAGATGTGGCCATACTGCTGATCCCTTGGCTGGTCTCTGGATTGGATTTTTGACTTCTGGACATACACCCCGGGCCGCCTCTGTCTTCCTGCTGGCCCCACGTGTGTGCTTGGTCAGGCCTTCTCTGCTAAGGCCATCTGCAGGCTGTTTTACTGCTGCTACCCACTATTTATCGCTAAGGGTCTCCGTCTTGGTTCTGTTCGCTGCTGTCACCCATAAGAGTGTTGGGACTCCCCACCTCATCTACTCTTGAGGGACATCCTGGGTCACCCCCAATGCAGCCTTCTTCGTTGAGCCGGCTTCTGCTGGTAGGCACCCTTTCTTTGTATTCAAGCCACTTAAATCTACTGTGTCTGGTTATCCCGTCTTTACAGAGTCTTCCTTGCTGCTGCTTTTCCTTCTGGCTTGATGGGCTGCCAATTGGGAAGGCTGTTTGTTCTTCTTTTCAGTCATTTGAGCCATTGGCTCTGGGGTTCAGTATCTGGGAAGTCCTGAAAAATTGCACCTTGAAAAGAAGCCTCATACTTACTGGGCTGTTTAAATTTCCTGGAACCGATTTCTGGAACACAAATGCTGTGAGTAAATACCTCTGGGTCCTAGGGTGACCCCTCAGGGTCCATGCCAAGGAGGTTGCAGACTATTTGAAGGTGGGTCTTAACCCCAATTTACCCATTGGTTTCCATTTTTTGCTGTGCTGAAACATCTTATGTGGCTCTCGATTCTGGAACTGACCTTTGGAACTGTTCTTTGGGTTTTCCGCTGATCCTCCTTGGGGTTATTTTCTGCCAGATCTGCACCTCTAGGGTAGAACTTGGACTTACCTGCATTTTTCCCCATACACATGGATTGCCTATTGACTTTGTCCTGTTGATTGCTATGGGAGCTTCCTACTCACCAGAAACTTTTCCCAAGTGAATTTCGGGTTACCTGTATTTTTACTGCATCAAGTTTGGGTCCAGTGAGTTTTAGGCCCAGGACTAGAATTTTAGCTGTTACCTATGATTTTTACTCGATTCTGTGAAGTCATACTCTCCACATGTGAATCGATATTCACACAAATTATTTTTCCCTCAAGTGTAATGTCTTAGTAATTTTTGCAAACATGAATACTATGCATTATGTGACATTGTTATCATTGAGAAAGAGTTGATGTATGACTATTTTAACTTATTTAATGTCTCTTCTCCACCTTTGTCTTTATATGTAATGTAGCAAAACAAAAAGAGTTAATGGCTGGAAGGTTTCGAATAAATCTTGACCTCTGGCATTGGTCTGGGCAACCCTCCAGACCATCGCTCTTCACCTGCCAAGAAGGGATGTGGCCTAGCAGTTCAGGCTGTACTGCGCCTTTTGGGCTGGGGCCAAGCCTGATTTGCATATGGTCTTTCCCCTTCTGTAATGGCTTGGCAGGCAAAGAACAGTGGTCTGGAGGGTTGCCCAGAGCATTGCCAGTGGTTAAGATTTCACCCCGAGTGGGACGGGTATGCCCAGACCTGGGTCCCGTGCCTGCTGGGCCTAGAGACCCAAGCTACTCCTCACTGATGAGCCCCAACAAGGGTGAAACATGTTTGGGGATGCTTGTGGTCTCGTGCAGAAGGGATGTGGCCTAGCAGTTCGGGCTGGATGGCCCCTTTTGGGGTGGGGCCAAGCCTGATTTGCATATGGTCTTTCCCCTTCTGTAATGGCTTGGCAGGGGAAGAACGGTGGTCTGGAGGGTTGCCCAGAGCATTGCCAGTGGTTAAGATTCATTCCAAACCTTCCAGCCATCACCTCTTTGTTTTTGCTTTATATGTAATGTGCCTAACACCAGGTAGTGGACCTACAATATAGTAGAGTGGTGTATTGTGTCTTTATAGTATTTGCTGTTTTTATAATGCACTAGGTATTTTTATCTGTGTGTTCTATTGGCAAAGCAGTTATTTTTCTAAAAAGAGGCCTATATATGTTGTGACTGATTGGCCTGCTATAAAGAACCACACCGAATTGCACAGTAGTTCCAAGGATCTTTATTGGAACTGTACAACAGATAGGATGGCTGTAGATGATAGTGGCTCGCAGGGTCTACCGGGTCTTTTAGAAAAGGATGGTGCTAAGTCCGTCCCACTCTTCTTTTCTGACTTGGCCTTGACCCTGCCTCCTTAATCCAGGTGTCTGTAGTTGGAGGTTAGTAACTAGCGTCAGGTGACCCCCCCCTACTGTTTATCGTTCTTCCTGGGACTAAGTCTGGCTTCTCTAAGAGGGTGCTTACCTAACTCCTTCAGGTATTTTCTAACTTTCCCTGAATTACCACGCTTAGTAGTCTAGAGAGTTAAGGATGGTGCCTTCTTTCACCCGGTGTCACTCTCACTTCTCTCACACCCGCTTGTACCCGACCCTTCACTATAATGGTCTCTTAAGATGTTCTCCTCCCACCACTTCACTTTCCCTCTGATCTCCGACTCTGCTTTTCCACCTCCACCCTTTGGTCTTACTTCTCTTCTTCCGGTTCTTGAAATCGGTCTTACCTCAGACTACCGCTCTATGTCTATCTCGACTGTTATCATCTCTTCCCTCCTTCCACCCACTCTACTTCCTTTCTTCCTGCAATTCTTCATTTTATTCTCTCTGCCTCACTCTACCCTTGCCACTAGCTACTCTCATTCTCCCACTCCACCATGTGTCTTCTCTTCCTCTATTACTGTTCATATGCCATTGCTAACACTATCCCTTTACTACCTTTACTTCCCACTACTACCAAGGACCTGTACTCCTTTGATGGGCGGTGTTGTGGGTGTCACAGCACCCCTTGTTGCTGCACGTCCCATTGCTGCGTCCTCTGGCGTTGGGTGGCCGGTGTTGTGCCACTCTCTGTGCCCCACAGCAGGATGCAATCTGCTTCTCCTGGCTTCACATTGGTGCTGTAGGAGGGGCTGTTTGTCTCCCTGGGTCCTGTTGCGGCCTGGAGGCCACCGTTTGTGAAAGTAAGGTGGGGTAGGGGTCTGCCCGTGTTCGGACAACGTGGGATGGTTGGGGTGGGCTCCCCCTGTCACAATGTGTGACAGGGCCAGAAGAAGAAGAGCTAGCATTCACATAATTTAAAGATAAGTCTTCATTTATTCCTCAAGATAGCGACATGTCACCTGACGTCCTTGCCTTTGAAAAGTGTGTATTAAGAGATGTTCATAAGATTTTCCATATGACATTTAACCAAGGGAGAAAGGTCAGCTTTGGCCTCTCTCAAAATCAATGATCAATTGATCATCAAACCGGCCAACAAAGGCGGGTGCCTAGTTGGTCAAACTATATCTCAATATGAGGCTATGGTTAATGAATTTCTGTCAAACCAGTCACACTACAAAGCATTAGAGACAGATCCTAGAGATGACATGAGTTGTATACAAGATTTATGTGAGGATGCAATACAACAAGGTTTCCTCACAGAAAAAGAGGCAACATTTCTAACCCCAAGGGATGTGAAGGTACCACGTATGTATGCGCTCCCTAAAATACACAAGAACATTAACCAACCACTGGGGTGTCCCATAGTGTCTCTATGTGGTTTGTTTTTACAACCCATAGGACAATATGTTGATTTTTTTTCTGAAGCCGCTTACCTTTAAAGCAAGAGCGTTCCTCAAAGAAACGAGGGCCACCACTCAGTTAATTGAAAATTGTAATTACCATCCAGAGCAAAACCTACTTGTAATGCTAGACATGACAGCGTTATATACAAACATTCCACAAGAAGAGGCACTTGAAGTTGCAGAGCCAGTTTTAAATTCCAGGGAAAGACCACACACTGTCCCGAAAGACTTTTTAATACAATTATTGATAATAAAATGGAGTAAATAAATGTTCATGTTCAGTCAGAAACTATTTTTACAGATAAAAGGAATGACCATGGCGGCTGCATGTGCACCCAGGATAGTCAATCTATTCATGACAACCTTTGAAGAAAAATACATCTTCCAACAACACTGCTACAGTCAAAGTATCCAATGCTGGCGACGTTAAATTGATGGCGTCTTTTTAATTTGGGCCAGTGACAGTGAAAGCTTGCAGCAGTTAAATATTTGGCTCAATAGTCTTAATCCTAATAAAAATATGTTGCCATGAACTGGAATGCACTTGAGATTCCATTTTGGACCGGACCATATATTCAGTTGGCAATACACTAGTAAAAAGTCTTTTTCGTGAGCCAACTGGTAGAAACACGCTTTTACAATAGTATAGCCAACACCCCAGACCGCTAAAAGATAATGTACCCACCCGCCTCTCACCAGACCTCCCCTGCTGGCCCCTCCCTCCCCCTACTCTATCCCCACTCACAGACCCCCCCTTCATACCCCTTCCCTTTTCTGAAAGTAGCTCGTCTCGCCCTTTATAAAACAGTTGCTTCATCCTCTTCCCCCCCTGACCCTCCTACCCTCGCTCACATTCCTAAGGCACCAAAATCCACTAAACGGCGAAAGAATGACTGGTCCTCTCCCTCAACCCAACACACCTCACCACTACTCCATCGGTCCAACCTCCCAGCCATTCCCTCCCCTATGTTCAGACTCTTCCCCCCCTCCTCTCCCAGTCTCCACCCCCTTGCTCTTGACTTCTCATCCAGCACCCTGAAACTCAGAGGCACCCCCCAGACTCAAACCAGAATCAACCTGCCTAAACCCCCTCACACCAAGTTCTCCACTCACCACCCTTCCATTCCCCGATCCTCTCCACCTCGTCGCTCACATACCTACCACCACCCGCCTACTCTTCCTTTGTCCCCAGACGTAACCCTCTCACCCATCACCCAATGTGCACAGGCATCCAGTCCACCCTCTAAACCCCCTTGACTGTTTCTACTACCCAGAATGACCCTTCCACAGCCTCTTCATCGTCCGGCACCCATGTCCACCGAACACCCCCTGGGATGAGCGCCACAAAATCCACCTCCCCTCACAAAGTCAGATGCATCCTTTTTAATGCCGCTTCGTACCCCATTTTTATCACCAAAACCTGGTTCTCTGATGATTTTGCGCCAGTCGCACACAAGGCCTCCCCCCCTTGCTATCACCCACAACAGACCCTTCCAGCTGTGGCGGAGTGGCGATCACCTACAAACCCCATTTCTCTGTCCCACTCGTCGAAACCCAGACATGCAATGCCTCCTGTGAATCCCTTCTGGTAAAAACTCTCGCTACCATCGACATTCACCCAAAACTTCCTAAGCGTATACAGACCCCCTGGATACGACAGACTTTTCGCCAATAATCTCTGCGACTCAATTGCTACCATTCAGATAAAACACCCATCCCTTACACTCCTGGGAGACTTCAACATCTGGTTTGATATGCCCAACAACCCCATGGCCCATTCTCTGATCAACAGTCTTGATGCACTCAACCTCTCTCAACATACAACTGGTCCGACTCACTCAGGAGGGCAAACCCTTGACGCGATTTTCTGCTCCTATGACCTGGTCTCTATATTCGGTCCCAAGCCACTTATCTGGACAGACCACTTTGTCATCCCTTTCTCAATCCACACACCAGCCCCATCACCTACAGCTCTCCCTGCCCCCACATCTGTACACACATGCTGAAACAAAGTCATGGTACTCCCCGACTTAGCTGAAGCCGTGCTACTCCATCCCCCTGCAACACTGCCCTATGGTAGACCCTTAACCATGGAATCTTTCGACTTCTGGCTTGAAGAATCACTATTTCCGCTCACCTCCTCACGCCTCGCAACCTCACACAAAGGACCGTCCCCCAAATGGTTCAGGCCCCACCTGAGCACACTCAAAAAAACAAAATAACTCTTGAATGCAAATGGCGAGCATCTAAAACCAACCCCAGCAGATTCATGTTCGCCCTCCACCACCGTAATTACAAATCCGAGATCCGTAAGGCTAAAAAAGCCTATTACAATAAACAAATTTTGAACTGTGGCAACAGCAGGAAAGAACTCCACAAGATCATCTCTGAATTTTTTAAACCTGCTTGCACCTCCGTCCAATCCACTCTCACACAATCACTCTGCGACTCCCTCTCGCTACATCTCTACAGCATCTCACTGGACAGGACGGCAACCCTTCACTCCAAATTGCCCTTGCTGAAACCCTACCCTACACTGACCCCTCCTGATCCCATTGTCCCAACACCCACTTCACCAACCTTCGAGTCTTTCAAACCCATCTCCAGAGACCAGTTCCTTGACTTACTAACAGCCAGCAGACCCTCCGGATCACCCCTCGGCCCCTGCCCGCCTCTGTTCTGAAAGAAATATTCTCCTCTATCTGTGCAGGAGAACATGCAAGGGCCATACTTAACGACTCCCTCAGCTCTGGCCTCTTCCCAGAAGCCTTTAAAACAGCGCACGTCAAGCCACTTCTAAAAAAAGGCATCCCTCAATCCACTTGAACCTAAGAATTACAGACCGGTCTCCAACACCAGATTTCTAGCAAAACTCATTGACCGGACTGCATACTCCCAGCTCTGCTTTGTAGAATCGAACAATCTCCTTGACCCCGCACAATCAGTCTTCAGACCTCGACATGGAACAGAAACCACTCTAATCTCAATCTGGGATGATCTCAAGGTCATGGCAGATTCTGAGGGATGCGCAGCACTGATACTCCTTGATCCCTCTGCAGCCTTTGACACCGTTAACCATTCAATCCTTCTTGACTGCCTTCACTCCCCAGGAATCTGTTGCTTGGCATTCAAATGGATTGCCTCCTTCCTCAGCAACAGGAAACAAACCGTCTTCCTTCCCACTTTTGTCTCAACTGCTCGCCCCGTCAACACTGGAGTACCCGAAGCTGCATGCCTCTCTGCTCGCCTCTTCAACCTCTATCCGACCACTCTACCAGGAATCATCTGTGCGCGCAACTACGCCGACGATACCCAAATGATCCTAAGAATCCCTAAGACTAGCACCAACCCACCATCCTGACCTTGAAGATTGTCTCTGTGATATTGACCGATGGATGACTTGTAACCACCTCCTTTTGAACCCTGATAAAACCGAAATCATGGTGTGCGGCAATACCGCCCTTCTCCCACAACTGCTCCGATGGCCCCCCCTCCCTCGGCCCACCTCCTGCTCCCTCCGATATAGTCAAAAAAATAGGCTGCACTATGGACTCAGGCCTAACCCTCTCCCGTCAGATCAATATTGTTTCAAAATGCTGTCACTATCACCTCAAACTTCTAAGACGCATTTCTCCTTACCTCTCCTACCCCAACAGACTTGCCGCTGCTACATCTATTGTTATGCTGAGACTGGACTATGCCAACTCCTTATACCTGGGAGCACCGACATACCAACTACACAAACTGGAAGGAGCCCAAAGCCCTGCCGCCAAACTCCTCCTCGTCCTGGAACAGAAACCACATCTCTCCCGCTCTTTGAACCCTCCACTGGCATTACCCACCGAACAGTGCACAAGACCGGCCCAACGTCCCTACAAGAGAAGATAAAACCCTACCTCCCATCATGCACCCTAAGATCAAGCACTGCCCTCTTTCTAGAAATTCCAACCTCCAATTCTGCCAGGATTGGAGGATCTGCTTTTTCAACCTTAGCCCCTACTCTGTGGAACTCACTCCCCCCTCATATTCGACACACCCACAACTACATGGCCTTCGGCAAAGTTCTAAAAACCTGGCTCTTTCCATAATCCCGATCAGGACCATCTAAGACTTCTGAGACCTTGCAACCTGATGACAAATGTTCAGAAAAATCCAGAGCAAAAACGACACTAAATGAGGCTATTAAATTACAAATAAGTTTACTCTGAACGCGGCAAACACAGACCTTAAATCCGGAACAGCAAGATTGTTAGATCAAATCCTCCTCTCATACACTCACCTCTCATATCGCTATGCTCACTCTCTTCTCTACACTAACACACAATTAGAACGCAGCTACACCCCTCGATCAATTTCGGCATAGCTGCTCACATACGAACAATACTTCATGAACACCTCAACACTCTGATAAAACACAGCTATACCCCTCGAATTCGACCTAGCTACAAACATAAGCGTCCTACACGGGCCTAACGCAGCCAGAACCCAGTCCTGGTGACCATCGCCCAGACTGCACACATTCTACTGATATCAAATACCACCACACCTAATGTTAGGATGCAGCTACCATCAGGCAATCGCTTCAGCTGCACACATAATCAGTGCACTCAAGCAACCTATGTCACATTACTCTCTCAACTGAACGGGACTACGGTCCCCGATGGCGTTCAACCTACCAGCACTTAGAGGTCATACCAATGATATACAGAGCGCTATATAAATGCCAAATAACATAACATTCAGCCAGTTGTTGCGTCTTTGGGGCAATTGCACTAACAAACGGGACTACCAGATACAGGCAGAAGAAATTATTATCACATTTCGAGAAAGAGGATATCCCGGCTGCCTATTAAACAGTAAATCAAGGGGGTTCTGGGAATCCATCTACCGGCACGAACACAGCCCATTGACCTGTTCTTGGGTGGATGGCCCCCGGGAGAGTCTCAACCAAGTCTTTAGCTCACTGTCCCTTTCATAGAGGAGAAATATCCCTGCATATCATCTTTGTCCTGTCCAGGGGCAGTCCAGCACCTAAATGCTTGGCAATTCTCCTGTGAACAAGAGTACCAACAGCAACCCCAGGCACGCCAATCGGCCTAGTCGGGTCTCATCAGTGAGGTGGGGCTGTGCCTCTCTAAGAACAGTGAGCAAGGGGTTCATGTCCGGATTCCCCTGGTAAACAATGCAGAGGGTTTGGCATATTGATAGGGAAACTGCTTAATACAACCAAAGAGACAGACAGCAATTCAATCTGTGCTTGTGGCACCACATTCTCTCGATTCACTCTAGCCTTGAAAATGTTAGTCTGAAAATATTGGACAACACTTAATCTTATTACAATACCGGAGTCCCATCTATTGTTTGCACTTAACAAAGGTTACAACCTCAAAGATAAACTAGTTAGAGCCCCCATCAAACAAAAAAACAGGTCGCAAAACATTATTCTAACATTGGGGTGTCAAACTATAATCGTGAAGGGCCACTACCCTTGTGTGTCGTGTACGTTCATAACTAAGACAACTGAATGTTTTTAAAATTTCCATTGGACAATGAAAAATACGTGTGTGAGGACGCAGCCTCGGGAGGTTACCGCGGCCACTGTGATCTCGCCAGACTGCAATGCGCATGCGTGCTGCTCGTGGCGCTGGAACGGAGAGAAAGACTGCGCGATCGAGGGAGGAAGCGGGCCCTCCTGGCCACTCCGCCCTCTGGCGCGAGTGCCTCTGCAGATCCGCGGGTGGAGCAGCTGCGACAGCTCCCCACAAGAGTGTTTAATCCGGGCGGTGGAGAACGTTTTCTCCCGCCGACGGCAACGCCTGGGAGGCCCAGCCCACGCACGTTGAAACATCAGCGGGTAGAGCAGAGACTCTCCGTTTGCACATCCCGGGCGGTAGAGGAGCACTGACCTCCCGCCAACTGCATCACGCACAGTCGAGCGGTGGAGGCCCGAACCTCCCGCTCCAACGGCATACTTCATAGGGGTAAGAGCAAGCCCCTCTCCTCTCCACCACAAGTCTTCACGAGCCACACTACGCACCCGCTGACACGCGGCACGGTGCTCTTCCTTCCCCCACCAACTGGCGCTCATAGTTGCAGAGCATTGAGCAGGAAAGGCCCAAAAGAGACTCCCAACCCACTACAGCACCCCCTGCTGGCACCAAGGCGCCACCGCGCTAGGCAAAGGGAACCACCATCCAGCAAACCATTACAGCACCCCTGCTGGCGCCAAGGCTCCACCGTGTCTAGGCAAAGGAACCACCATCCAGCTCAGCCACAATAACACATATGAACACCTTCCCATGAGCAATTCAGAGGAAAACTCACTGACCATTCCAGTGACTCCAATCGGCACAGGCCATAGGAAAATGACGGACAGCCTGTTAACCCAGCTGCCAGCAAATTTCGACCTCACTGACACCGGCACTCTTGGATCAAGGTGGAAGAGGTGGCTGAGGGACTTCGAAGTGTGTTTGAAAGCGGCAGGTACTTTAGAAGACGAACAAAAGCTCAACCTCTTTAATCACGCCATAGGACCAAATGTGCGAGACATTCTTGAAGAAATACCTGAGAGCAACATAGACATGTACATCAAGTTAAAAACAACGCTCACGGAATATTTCACACCTCACACAAATGTGGACTATGAACGGCACATATTCCACACCACCAGACAGCACAAAGGTGAAACCATAGATGCATTCGTCATGAGACTCCGAGCAAAAATGAAACACTGTGATTTCAATAATTACTCCAATGAGGAGGCCCTCAGGTCACAAATCATAGTGGGGTGTGAAAGCGCTGATTTTCACAAACGACTGCTGCAGCAGCCGCGCAACCTAGACGAAATCCTACGCCTGGCGCGATCTGGCGCGGCCCTCGCCGCACAAGTTGAAGGTCTGGACGACATAAAGATCACCCATGGAAAACACGAAAGCCTCAACAAACTGGAGGGGACAGCAAGAAACAGTGACCCTTTCTGCTACCGGTGCGGACATGAATACCCCCACGAAGGAACGTGCCCCGCAATGGGTCAGAACTGCTCCGCGTGTGGTGGAGAAAACCATTACAAAGCTGTGTGTCTAATTTTCCGCAGCAAAATGAGAGGAGCAGGAAGGAACTACAAGTCCATGCCGGAACCGGAACAAAATCAAGTAACACCCCACCACCATCGGGGATCACACCAACCCCATGAACAAGGGCGCCACAAACACCACGATGAACAAACGGAAAGAAGGCACGACAGGAGAGAATGGAGGGAGAACAAGACCCCACTTCCCAAGGCAAGAAGAAGACCACGAAGGTATGTACGGTGCCTCATCGAACAGTCACAGTCTGACAGCGTGTCAAGTGCATCATCCGACGAAAAAGCACACCAACTGGAAAGACACCGGGAAACGCCAAGAAAGAAGGGATACCTATACACCCTAGGAAACAGCACAGCAAAAGAACATAGCCCAATACTCAGAATACAAGTGAATCAGACGGCAGCAGAATTTCTAATTGACACGGGGGAAACCGTGAACGTAATCAGTGAAAAAGTCTATAAAAGCATACCAAATGCCCCCCGCCTGCAACCAGCTCGAACACTCATTTTTCCATATGGATCAAAGACCCAGCTGGCATGCAAAGGGTTCTTCATGGCATCATGTCAATATAAGGAACATGAAAAGAAGATCCCCATGCACGTCCTGGAGGCAGCTACTGAGAGCGGATGCATACTGAGCTATCAAGCAGCAATAGAAATGGGACTAATCTATATATTGTACCGTCTCATGTTACACAAATAGCTAGACCCCACCGTAAGCATAGACCAAGTCTTCCCATCACTATTCAAAGGCCTCGGAAAACTGAGGGACAGGCAGATAGAACTCCACATCGACACCAATGTCCCACCCATAGCCCAACACTACCGAGGAATACCAATCAATATTCAAAAACAAGTTGAAAATGAACTGACAAAGCTGCTGGAGGCAGACATCATTGAGCCCGCGGAAGGACCTACCCCATGGGTCTCTCCAATTGTACCCGTGCCCAAAAGAGACTCCCAAGACATCCGAATATGTGTAGATATGAGAAGGCCAAACGAGGCCATATTAAGGGAACGCCACCAAGCCCCTAGAATAACCGACATGGTACATCTGTTGAACGGGGCAACCGTGTTCTCAAAACTGGACCTCAACAAAGGGTATCACCAGTTGGAACTCGGCAAAAGCTCCCGATATATAACCACTTTCGCCACCCACCTAGGACTCTTCCGCTACAAGCGGCTAAGTTTTGGTGTGTCGTCCACGGCCGAAATTTTTCAAGCAGAAATTCATAACGTCATCAAACATGTACCAAACTGCTTGAACTACAGTGACGACATCCTGGTTTTCGGACAAAATCAAGAGCAACACGACGACACATTAATGAGAGTGTGCATGGCCTTGGAAGAGGCACGGCTCACACTAAACAAGGACAAGAGTGAATTTCGCAAGAAAACACTCCGTTTCTTTGGTCACATATTTTCTGAGAAGGGAATGACACCCAACCCGGAGAAAGTCAGTGCACTCCGAGAAACCAAGCCACCCGCCACCACATCAGACCTCAGGTCATTCCTGGGCCTTGCAAGTTACTGCACCAGATACATAAGAGACTTCGCCTCCACCAGTGAACCCCTCCGAGCACTCACCAAGCTCAACACAGACTTCACATGGACACCACAGTTCCAAGAAGCGTTTCAAGCAATCAAGGACCGTATCTCCGACGCCCGAAACATGGCATATTTCGACCCCAAAAGAACGACAGAACTCATTGTCGACGCTAGTCCAGTCGGCCTAGGCGCCATCTTAACACAACTTGATGACAGAGAAGAAAGCAGAAAACACATAGTATCCTATGCCAGTCGAAGCCTTTCCAAAACCGAGCAAGCCTACTCCCAGGCGGAGAAGGAAGGTCTGGCTGTAGTCTGGGCCTGCGAACATTTTCATTTGTTCCTATATGGGAAACCTTTTGTAGTCGTAACGGACCATCAAGCCCTCATCTTCATCTATGGCAACCCTCAGGCAAAAATGCCACCACGAATAGCTCGATGGGCACTCCGACTACAAGACTATCAATTCTCCATCACTCATAGACCCGGAAAGGAGCAGAACCCTGCAGCTTTCCTCTCGAGACATCCAAAGGACGCGTGTGGACCAGAACCATCCATAGCTGACCAGTACATAAGATATGTTATTCACTGCAACACGCCGCAAGGACTGGACATGGATCACATAACTCGTGAGTCAAACAGGGACCAAGGGATACAAACTATCCTCCGATGCCTAGAAACAGGGCGATGGAAGCACGCCAAACAAATTTGAGAGACGATGAACGAAGACATCAAGCAGGACATCACATGCTTCTTAGCTGTGAAAGAAGAACTTGCAAAATCAGACGAAGGAATGCTGCTAAAAGGCACAAAGCTCGTGATACCGCGCAGCCTGCGCCAGAAAGTACTAGAACTCGCCCATGAAGGACACCGAGGGATCGTATCCACCAAAAGGATGCTAAGGCAGAAACTATGGTTCCCGCAACTGGACACTGCAGTAGAGGAACTATTACAAGACTGCCCCACCTGTGCACTTGTAAAGCCACACACCTCCCCAGAGCCCCTAAACATGACCGCACTGCCCGAGGGGACCTGGGAAGAAATAGCTGTGGATCATTTTGGGCTCATGGAAGGGGGAGAATACATTCTGGTGGCCGTCGATGAATATTCAAAATACCCCGATCTACAGATAGTCCCGTCAACATCAGCACATCATACCATACCAGCCCTAGATCGAATGTTCGCAACATACGGAGTACCTAAAGTAGTAAAGACCGACAATGGACCTCCATTCACCGGACAGGACTTCCAAAGATTCGCCGAATTCATGGGTTTCAGGCACAGAAAAGTGACACCCCTATGGCCACAGGCCAATGGAACAGTCGAGCGGTTCATGAGCAACATCAAACGCACTACACAAATTGCTCGCATTACGGGAGAACCTGTCGAGAAGCTATTATACCAACTAATGCGAGACTACAGAAATACGCCACGCAGCACCACTGGGAAAACACCTTCAGAAGTGATGTTCGGGCGAACGATAAGAACACGAATACCTCACGTGGCCGTTGAGGAAGATCAATACGAAAGGGACGCAGAAATGAGGGAGAAGGACAAACGCATGAAGGAGAACATGAAAAGAGCTGCGGATACCACACGACGAGCCAAAACAAATGATTTGGCACCAGGAGACATGGTGGTAGTCCGCCAGCCCCAGCATCGGAAAAACATAGCACCATTCAACGAGGACCCTCTCCTCATCATCCACAAGAAGGGGTCACTTATCACTGCGGAAGGAGACGGCAAGTCCATAACGAGAAACTCATCTCGCTTCAGACGGGTGTCGAAGGCCCCAGTTTTAGGTGACACAAATCTGAGTGATGAGTTCACTCCATGGGACGTTCCATATGAAGGAGACAGAGAAGACTCGGAAGGAGATGTAGTTTCCGAGACCTGGACAGACCAGTCGACCAGGACCAAGTGTCGACCAACGAGAACGAGAAAGAAACCCCATCGCCTCATCGAGGAAATGAACTGAGCCGGACTTAAGGTTTAGTGACGGGAGGGTGTGATGTCCTCACTCTCATCTCTTTTGGACGGAAGTCCTCCGTTTGTGTTTGTGTTTATTCGCGGGCTGCGACCTGCGTGCGTTAAGGGGCGGGGTTACTGCCAGAGGGCAGTTCGAGCCTGGGTTCACTGAAATAAAGACGTGTTGCACCCCAGCTCTGTGTCGGCCCTCTCTTGGCGTGCATGAGTGCGAGTCCGACAGCAGAGCGTGAGGAGGTCCATGTGTGAGCACATTACACTGTTAAGAGGCCTGGGTCTGATATGAAATAAAGACAGAGTCTAACAGAGAACAATTAAGTGACTCCTGCAGCAGTGAAGCAATTGCTGTATATGCTCAGTATAATCCGACAGGCAGTGAAGTAACTGCTACATGTACAAGGTTATATAAAGTGTCTCTGATTAAACAAACCAATCACGCCAACCACTATGTTATTTCTTATGAGAAGCCACAACAACGTGTCGGATGAAAAATGCAATGTATGCAAAAATTTGTCCATGTGACCTTTGGTATATTGGCAGAGCGTCGGTCTAAGATCAAAAATGGTAATATGCAGGCTCCACTTGTAAAGCACTTTAATGAACAATCTCACAATGAACACAATTTATTTTGGTTTCAGTATTGAAAGGGTACATCCACACTCTACTAACTACTCAGTGCCTAACCGGCTATACAAATTGGAACAGCACTGGATTTTCCGTTACATGCTGCAGGACTGAATGAGCACATAGGTTGGACAGTTGTATTACCTACGTAAATACCGTCTGTCAAGTCCCTTAAACTAACATCAGTCCAATGGGGCAAACTAAGACAACAGATTATTTTTCTGCGATGTTGGTCTGCCTGCGACAAAAACAGAGCTTTTCGTGAGTTTCCTTTTAAAAGACTATTGCAGGCAATCCAGTTCCATTGCTATCCATTTGTTGTAATGCCATTTCGGTCTTTCTTCCTCTGGGAGGGATATTTTTCCCCAGCATAACCTTTCCAATGAATCCTTCAGCACATTAGGGCAACACAATCCTTTCTACGGAGGTGTCCCGAGATAAACAAAACATGGCTTATGTTTTGATATTTTCTTTCAGCAAAATTAAATTAGGGCTAAAGCCTTTTTCATATTTTTAACATGCATTATATTACAATGAGGGCTGATCCAGATTACCAAAACATGGTTATGTCTTTACCAATCTTTTTGAAAAGGGAATCAGGGCAATACGCCCTCTTTTCACAGGTTCAGCATACTACTACCTTTCATTCAAATTAGTAGACTCCATCGGCCTCATTACGAGTCCGGTGGTAGCTGTGCCGGAAAAACCGGCAGGCTGCCGCTGGACCCAAAATACTATTCCGTCTCTGTGATTGCCGGAATCACTGGGGCATAACAACCCCGGTGACCCGGTAATTTCAGAGGCGGAATTCCGTAAATCCCCATGGAGTCCCACAGGACTCCATGGGGATGGGGACAATGGAAACACCGGTTCAGTCTATTGCATGTCAGCTGATTGTTCTTTTGATAATCCTAGTTCCGGCACCTCCAACTTGGTCATATTTATTTCAATCCTGATATCGGCTCTTGTTCCCTTAAGACTGTTACTAAGGAGGTAATTGATATTTCTGGTTGCGTAAGCGTCAGTAGCATGTCATCGGCATATGCTGCCGTTTCATGCCTCTCGCTGCCAACTGGTATACCTTTAATGTTTGGTCTGCTCTAATATTGGCCAGTATAGATTCTAGGTATATTGCGTATAAATGGGGGGGGGGGCATAGAGGGCATCCCTGCCTCGTGCCCCTTTCTTTCTGAATTGTCTCAGAAACTTGCGTATTAATGGATAGCCTCATCGATGGGCCTTTTAAGCTCGTTTCCACCATCTGAATATAGTTCGGTCCAAATCCCATTTGTTTCATTACTTGGAATAGGTACGGCCATTCTTCCCTATTGAATGCCTTTTTGGCATCAAGGTAAATGAGCACTGCCAGGAGGTGCTTAACTTCGGCCTTCTCTATGAGATGGATTACCTTTCTAGTGTTGTCCCATGTTTGTCTTCCAGAGATAAAACCCGACTGGTCCTGGCCGATCACCTTTGCTAGTATATTCTTCATTCTATCAGCCAATATCCCTGTGTATATATTTTAGCGTCTATGTTCAACAACGCTATGGGCCGGTAAGAGCCACAATTCAGTAAGTCTTTATTTGGCTTCCCAAAAAGTACTATGTTCGCCTCCAGCATGGAGCGGGTTATGCCCCCCATTTGCCGGAATGAGTTATATAATTGGGTAAGGAATGGTGTGATATCCTTGCTCGGGGTTTTGTAGAAAAATGCAGAGTATCCATCTGCGCCTGGTGCTTTATTATTGGGGAGGTGTTTGATCATGTTTCCTACTTCTTCAGTTATTTCTCTTTCATGTGTATCCCTATCTTCTTGTGTCACCTTGGGCATCTGGAGTATATCTAAGTAATTTTGTATGGTTGAATGGTCTGGTTTTTCCAAGGAATATAATTGTTTGTAGAAGGTCGAGAAGGAGTCCATTATGTCATTGGACTCTGTAGACATTGCGCCATCTGGCAGTCTGATGCCATCTATGTTGTTATTACTGCTCTGTTTCAGGAGACTGGCTAGCATTTTGTTCGCTTTATTAGCTCTGATGTAGTATCTCTGTTTTAGATTTCATAGCGCTTTCTCTGCCCTACTTGTTCGCAGGAGATCCAATGGTCTCATGCTGTCTTTCACTTATATAATTTGTCTTATTTTTTGTCACTGCCAGTTGTCTTTGGGCCTCCCTCAAATCCTCCTCTAGCTTTTTTTCTGATCTATATTTTACTTTTGATTTTTATGCGCTAGGAGAGTTCATTTCTCCCCTTAGCACCGCATTGAAGGCATTGAAGGCATCCCACACTACGTCTAATGGCGCCCTGTTTGTGTCGTTAAGTTCAAAGTAGGTTTTAATTTCCCCCCTCCATGATTCCTGTGTTACCGCATCATGAACTACCTCCCTAGGCATCTTCCATGCCCAACCTCGGCTTTGTGGCCTCATCCCTTTCAGCTTGAACCATATGGGGGCATGATCTCATAGGGAGATCGGGTCTACCTTTATCTCCGACATTGCTTCTAGCATCCACGGGCTTCCTCACACATAGTCAATCCTAGAGACGTGCGATGGATGGTTATAGGTTAAAGGTTCGAATCAAAAGGTTTGAAATACAATAGGTTTGAATGCAAAGGACCGAAAACAACATTTTTGAAACTTTTTTTTTTTTAATATATTTTTTGGGGGGTGGGGAGGCGGTCGCCCCTCCCCAACCCCCGTTTTTGTGGTAAAAAACACTTTTTTACCTAAACGGAAACCCAAAAAAAAAATATAATAAAAAAAAATTCAAACCTTTTGTTTTCGGTCCTATTGACCCGATCCTATTGCATTCAAACCTTTTGTATTCGCACCTTTAACTGGACACCGCGATGGACATGGGAGAAGCATGCATATCCCGCCTCAACCCCCTTTTTTTGCTCTCCATTGGTCCCTTAATGCTAACTCTGTGAACTTGTCCTTTAGGTTATTAGATGGGCCGAGCCCACTAGTGGGTCCTTGATTACTCCTATCTTTGTCAGGGTCCCAGGCCATGTTGAAGTCCCCTGTCAGTAGAACTTCGGCTTCTACAAAGCCTTCCAATTTCCCTAGCACTTGTTGTTGGAAAATATCCTGTCCCGTATTATGGGCATATACTGTGCCTATTGCGAATGTCCTGTCGTCCAGTCATATCTGGATAAATACATATCTACTGTTGGGATCTGCTAGGGTGCGTATTACTTTAGCCCCAAGTGAATTCCTAAATCCTAACCAGAATCCAGCAGTTGGAATTTTGGAAGGAGCTTGGTAGGTTGTTGCAAACTGATGTAGATTAATTCTAGAACTGTCCCCTTTTATAACGTGTGTCTCTTGTAAGAGGATAATGTCTTCCTCTCCTTTGTTAATTTGGGCCTCATGTTTTTACGCTTCCTGGGTGTATTTAGACCTCGAATGCTGTGTGATAGTATTTTCAGTAGTTTCCCCCCACCCATGGATCAGATGTGTTTGGGGTCCGTCCTACTGTCACCTCATGTGGTTCCTCCTGTATCTCTGTGTTCCCATTGATCTTCCGCCCCACCTTTCCTGTGCCATCTTCAGTAACCTTGTCTCTGACTTCTGAGTAGGTTTGTTATCCAATTGCGGGCCCCTGCTCCGGCTACTATGTGGCTTTAGACACTGCCTCCCCCGCCCACCCTTCTCCCGCTTCCTTTCAGCCTCCACCCTCCAATTCCCTGTCCTCCCTACCCCTATCCGGTCAAGGCTTGGTATCGTGTGATACATCCCAACTTCTTTTGGAAACCAGCCTCTGATTCCCCAGCAAAAATATTTTTGGTCCATTGACCTTTTGTGGATTCCAAGTGGTGCCTTCCCAGGTCCTCCGCTTGGCCTATTTTAAGAGCTTGTTTCTACTTGGTCTCTCATTTTGCGCTCCATGTCTTCTGCTTTCCCTCTCTACTCCATTGTTTTCCATTTAGGCTGGCCGTGTATTATTTTCTTTTCTTTCCCCACCCTCCCTGTGGGCTGTCGTGCATCCACTTTATTCTTTTTCTTCCTCTCTCCGTTTCCATCGGGGGCCCTTCAGTTAATCGCTTCTGTTCCCTGTTGCGGAGGACCAGTCCCATGGCCTTGTCCTCTGTTGGGATGCCCCTCTCCTGTTCTCTCTGGGGTCTGCATCTTCTTCCTTCATTCCTAGTACTGCAAGGCCTTCTGTGCTTGTGGTGACCCTCTGTTGTTTTCCGTCCCCTGAGAAGAGGAGGCCAAAAAGAAATGTCCATTTGTATGGAATCGTTTTATCTACGAGTACCTTCGACAAATGACCCAGCACTCTTCTTTTCAATAATGTAGATGCGGCTAAGTCCTGGAATAGGGAGACTTGCGATCCATTTTGGGCAATAGTTGTCTGACCCCGGGCTGCTCGCATGATTTTCTCTTTCATCTCATAGGAGGTCAATGCTGCTAGCACATCTCGGGGTCTGTCACCCGGACCCGACCTTCTAGGTCCCACCCTATCTATACGATCGATGTGTATATTCTTTGAGGAGGCCTCTGTTATAAGGTTTGCAAAGCATTGCTGTACAAGTAGCTTGAGGTCTGCATCCTTGTTAGTTTCTGCCATGCCTTTTTTGATATTCAACCTTCTGGAGCAGTTTTCGAGGTCCTCTGCCTTGATCTCTAGATTGTGTGTCGCTGTTGCAATTTGATCTAACAGTTCTAAGTTTCGCCTAACATCGTCAGAGAGTTCTGATAGCCCCTGTTCACTGGTGTCCACCTTGTTGCCCAGGGTATTCATTTCCTCTCTGACCTCTTTTAGGGAACTTTTTAACTCTTCTTTTAGGGTCACCATTTGTTCTTGAAACAATATCGACATTCTTTCTTCCATGTCCCTTACTAAGTGCCATATTGTATGGGAGGATAGGTCTGTAGGACCCCCTCCCCCACATTCCCCACCTCTGTGAGGCTCATGACTCGTCAGCGGCCCCCCATGCACCTGGGCCCGGGAGGCAGAATGGCTGCTGATCGACACATAAGGCTACATGACCCGTACTGTAACATATCATAGACACCATTTTGAAAACGCCAACACTCCATTTTAGATGTACTGACCAAAGCCCGAGCGAAATAGCCTGCATGCCCAAGCTGTAGCTTGGCCCCCACTAACCGCGTACAGAGAGCCACGCACTTCCCCCGCACCTCCACCCCATGGCAGATCTGCTGAAGGCCCGTTCTCACGAGCAACCAGACACAAACAAGTATCAGAACAAACACTGTATCGTTTACCTTTGGCAGTACATCACTGCCCTAGAAGTGACCTGACTTGTAGCTGGAGTCTGGAAAATAACAAGAACCATCCCAATCAAACCAGCCCCGACCCTGCATCTAACCCCCAACATTTAAAATATATAGTGTCCATGACCTCTCTCCATTAACCCCCGCCCAGATCACCCAGATCGAGTGCTAACTACACACACCAAACCCCAACGGCTCACAGGGCTGTTTGTAACTGCTAAAATGGATGGTGGGAAGGGATGCAACTTATAATGGTATTAAAGCAAGGATGACCCCCGGCCGCCGCAAGATCTTATGTGCCCCAAAGGTTTAATGAAAGCTCTCCCTAGACCCCACCTTGTGCTAATTAATGATTGCTGTTAATGTACATAGGACAAAAAGAGAAGCAATATATAGAATGCTGTGTATAATGTAGCGGAACAAGTTTAAAAGTGTATGACGATCCTCAAAGGTGTAGAGCTAGTGTGTGCTATAAACAAAACTGTAAACAAACATATTGCGTCTATGCTCCTGAGTACACGACCCAACCTAACACTACCTCATGTTGTTATTCATCTGCCTGTCCTATGGATTACAACTATGTGTTCAAACAACGTAATGTATTATATGCGCTATAGCCAACCCCCATTGCTATGAATGCCGAAATGTATGAAGTTTTAAGCAATAGAAAGATGTAATCATTCTAACGTTACTAACTTTAGCATCTGTCCCCTCTTATGGTATATTGTGCAGTTCAGTGAATAGAGAATCACTTGGAGCTACAAGGTCGTCTCCCCCCCTCCCGCCAAGGCCCGCCAGGGCTTGCTGGTGTTCGAACAGCACAGCCTCACCTCCCCACATTCCTTCTGGACCCGCTTCAAGTATTTACCTCCCCCATGTCCGAGGCCGCCATGGCCAAGCCAAATTAATTATGTGCTACCTGGTCCTAAATCCCACTGCCTTCGAGGGGCCAGAGATGTGCCCCTATTGATCCAAGAGTACTCCAGTTCACCCCAAGTTACTGGGCCGTAGAGACAGTTATTCACCCCTGTACTAACATATCGTAAAACAATCCCTCACCACATCTAACAGAAGAGAATGACAAGGCAGCTTATCCCGTGCCCTCTGACAAGACACCTGGACTTATGACACCTGGCCATTAGGTCAAGATAATTGTACACTGATGTATTGGTGAAGCTTCATATTGCATGCTGTCTCTCCTGTCGCTCATGTGATCGTAGATTAACCTATTGTAGGATTTGCAGGACAACTGGAGTCGTATAATGTGATGAGTGTTTGTGTGTGTGGCCACAAGGGCAAAGTGTTAGTGCAGCTACCAATCATTGACACAGACCGCGTCCGGCCTGGCAGCTCCACCCAGACGAGCCCAGCTGACCCGTCCACCTCACGTTGGCACCACGCAGATGTCCACCAATCCTGGAGCAGCTCATCAATTCGCCACCTATAGCTTAGTCAACACCACCCAATCCCCGAGACTTTGTGCCCCCTATAGTTTACAGCATTTATGATGTAGTTTTGTAATAAATATGACTGTCTTTGCTATTGTCAGACAGAGCACTCTCGGAGCTTGCAGAGTCCTTTGCATGCCCTATATTGGTTTTCATAAAAACCCTTTTACTTCACCCGCACTTGGTCCTGGTCTCATTCCCTCCTGGGGTGTGTCCTTTATTGCATCTCACTGATGGGGGGCTTACTGCCTTATGGGGGACGCTTGCTTTCAATATCTATGCCGACCTGTATATCTTCAGGCTCCTTGGGTTGGGCTCCTGGCACGTTTTCTGGGGGCTTCTATTGGGTTCCGTAACCAGCACCTTTCCAGATGTGCCCTTTTCGTGCCTTTGTTAGCACCTTGTACACCTGGTGTTTGTTTCCCCTGAGGTTTTGGCATCTGAGTGTATTGCGGGGCTGGATGTTGACAGAGGATGTGTGCTGTGGCCGAGAGGCAATCTCACTGTCCTTGTGGCCTCCCAGAGGGGCCAACTGTTGGGCTGCGATTGGCCTCCTGAGTAGCGGATGTTGAAGAGGGCGTTTGTCCACCTCAGATATGGTTTTGTGGGTGTCCCTGCAGGTGGATATCCGGTGGTGGAGTAGTCTCTAAGGCCACGTACTTGTCTCCCAATGTGGTACCCTGTAAACCTGGTGGGGGTCTATTTCTTTCCCTTTGCCCTCCATGCTGTTAATCTCCTGTCATCTTGCGGGGGCCCTCTCAGGGAGCATTTCTTGTGGCTGCACTTTTTATATTTATATTGGGGGGTCATGTGCTTGTTTTGTAGCCAAGTCCGTTAGGTTAGTTTATGCGTTCCAGAGCGGGAGCCTTCTTTTCTCCCTCTCAGGGTTTAGGCTGTACCAAAGGGCTCCCTTATGTTTGGGGCCTTCATTTTGGCAGTTCTTGTTGGTTTATGGCTGTCCCTCAGTGGCCTCCTCCCCATTACTGTCTTTCTGCTGTCCCATCCGCCAGGCCTCCGCTCCCCCCCCCCCCCCCCCCCCGTGCCGGCTCACCTTGCTTGAAGTCTGCACTTCCTCCAGTCCCCGATTCCCTCCCTTTTGTGTTTTAATGGTCGTAGCTTCATTGTGTATTCTGAGTACACTCCGGTGTTGTGTTTCAGATTTCTTTTGCACGATTTTGACATTCATTGTCTCTGCAGAGTAGGTGCAAATGTTTTTGTATGTTTAATATTGCATATATTGTTTTTTCGACATACGACAGTGGACTAGGTCAATCTGTAGGAAGTCAGGCCACATGTATCTAATGCTAACATTTTCAGTAATTTTACAATAACACCATGGCATTTTGTGATGCCTGAACCTTTTGAAAATTGTGCACACATTTCTGTATCATTAAAAATTGATATTTGTATAGGATGTTCATGTTGAGAAAATGTTTTTAAAGATACATTTGACATTGTTTTCTACAAGGGTATGTCCTTTGCATCACCTGTCACAATGTGTAACATAATACATGTGTATGTTTTTCAGTACCTCCAGTGTGGTGTATTTTCTGGGGATAAGTATGTGGACTAATTGTACCTTAGTCACCCTACAAACCTTCCTGTAGCTAAAGTTGACTGCTCTGCTACTCTTCTATTTCAAGAGAGGTTTAGCTTCCCATTTGGAATGGGTGCCTTACTCCACCTTAAGGTTTATTGTTGTATAGCCCTCACCAGAGGCCTGTGCATAAACTGCCTTAACAATGACCAAACATGCATATGGCCTTTCCCCTTCTATACTGACATGACAGATTCAAAAATATAAAAATCGTTGTTGGTGGGTTGCTCAAAGCAATTCCAATGGTGATCATTTATTCAGACCCTTCCACCCATCACTCTTAAGTTTTGTTTGTCATCCTAATTGGGACAGGAATGCCCTGACATTTGTCCTGAGCTTGCTATGCATTGAGACCCAAGCTACACCTTACTGATGAGCCCAATGAGGCTGAAACATGTCTGGGGCTGCTCTGGTCACGCACGGAAGGGATGTAGCATAGCAGTTTGGAATGGCTTCCCTTTGAAGGTGGGACCAAGCCTGAATTGCATATGCTCTAACAGTGGTTTGGAGGGTTGCTAAATCCCAATGCCTAAACATCCAAACAAGTAATCATAGCATGAACAGATGCAATCTCTTTTAACAGCAAGGAAATACGGTTCCATGTCATTTCATCGCAGGATGTTTTTTCCGCAGATTTTTTGTACTAAAAAACTCATCTTTTTTTTATTTTTCCAATCCCCCCATTCGCTTTAATTTTTTTTTTATATTCCCGTACACCCACACCCAATTTATATATTTTTCAACCCCCCCCCCCCCCCAAAAGAATTCGATGAGTTGTTTTCGGGAAAACAAATGCGATAAAAAACCCTGCGAAAAAACATCCTGCGATGAAAGGACGTCGTACCAGAAATACATACTAGGTGGACACATCAAGGTCAGACTGTGCAGGGTTATATGTGCTGTAGATGTGTAAGTGTGCAGTGTTTGTAATGTGTATTTAACTGCATAGGTATGTGTGTGTTATACGAGTGTTGCCTAGCAAGGGAATGTGTGTTCTTGAAGTTCTGCATGCAGAGAAGGGTGTGTGTAAACACACAACCCTTTGGGGGAATTACAATCACTGAACGTAATGGGGGCTAAAACACCTGACAAGAAAGGAAGCCAAACCTCTCTTAAAAGTGTGTTATGTGGGCAGAGCAACAAGGCTAAACTCTCAGGCAGGGATAGCAGGCTGAAAAAAAGGCGCAATTAGTTTACATACTTATCTCTAGAAAAAAACACAACACTGATGCATGGAAAAATACCTACATTTATTATGTTACACATATAGATCTCTATCGGGTCCAAGAAGTACTTAACACATAATAAGCAGTATTTAAAAGACTTAGTATAATATAAAAAGAGTAAATGTCTAAAAGGATTGTCGTCACTCCACTAGATACTACTATCCCAGATAGGCACCCAACATAAACAGAGGAGGGGGTGCAGAGCAAGGGCACCACACAAACTAGAGGAGGAGGTAAAATCCCCTTCGGGCCTGCACAATTAAGTAGTGTCCTAAAGATATAACCCACCCGTTATATATGATGGGTCCTAGACAGGGGACAGGACCATACGCATTTAGGAAAAGTGTAGGCAGAAAAGGGAACCCAGCATTTTAAACCTACCGGCAAAATAGTCCTAAAACTGCACACATGATGAAACACAATTCCTACACAGAGCACAAGGCTTCCAAGAATTCGGGATACATTTTAGCAAAAACATTCACTCACAGGAAAACCCTTTACACAGTCCCCAACATTATGCACAGTGTAGCCAGCATTCACTTTTACAGGACACAAGAGTAGAACTTTTAAAAATGGATGCCAAGTGCTAAAAATCCAGTATTTGGCCTGGAACCGCTTGTATGGATGTAGTTCTGTTTTACCCTCCAGGTACGGATTCTTCCGCAAACAACCTCAGGGAGGACCAGAGGAGACCTCAATTGAAAGACAAGAGAACGAACGAGCACCCTTGGAGGAAGGTGCAGAGCAGGAGCACCCCCAATGTAAGCCTATGGGAAATGCGGTTCAGACTTGCCTCCAGAGAATCTTAACCCCAGACCAGAGGGACCTCTGAGGGTTTCTTTAATAATCGTCCTCCCAGGACTCCGAGATAAGTAATCACATCAGATTCATCAAAAAGGGCTCCAGCACAGAGAAACAACCCGGGTAAGTACAGGCTTCTTTCCTAGGTGCAGTATGTGGTGCACAGGGGCTTGAACCCAGAGCCAACATTGACCCTAATGACCCAGAAAAGGAACAAACAGCCTGCCCACAGCATCCATCTTCAAGCCTGGAGCAAAGAATCTTGCAAGAAAGACTCAGGGAATTCGCAAAGTTGGATTCTGGCAGCTCAGGTCACAAACTGTGCCATCTCAGCAGAAAACTATCCCAGGTTAGGGATTATTGGGACATATTTTCATGTTGCTGCTTTCCTCCCATAAACCTCTATGGGACACCCTTCCCTTTTGTCCTGGCTGTTTGGAGGTAAGTAAAGCCTTTTGTTTCACTTTTCAGGTCTTTTTGTTCATTCTTATAGGGAATCTGATCAGTCCATAAGACATTAATCAGAGAGATTGTCTCTGTTAGTGAATTTCTTGTATTGCTACAATTGCACAAACCATTTTACAGTGAAGTGCAGTAAGGATACTTTGTATCCTTATAACTTTTTATGTAGTGGCTTGTTGGTAACATTTACAATGCGCACAGGACCAGCTGATTGCAGCGGATACTTTTCTACCATGTTTTAAACTTTTGCCTCTTTAACGCAAATGCCTACTAAAGGTGGCTAGCACTGAAGGATGGCTGTGCCACAAGGTTTTTGCTTGTTCTTTGGCCGTATTGTTCTTTTGACTATTCTGAAGCCCTTTCCTAGGGAAGGCTGCTGCTTACCTGGGCAAAAGGTCAGTGTGTGTGTTTGTGAGGCAGTACACATCCTGGTGCCTGAATGTCTGTTGCTTGGGAAAATGTTGTTGCAAGTGGCTTTCCCAAGATTGGATAGTCATTGCCAGTTTAATTGGTGCAGACCCTTACCATTGGTGGCCCTGGGCGAGCTTCCAGTCCAGATCTTGACAAAAGGAGGACTTTCCCAACCATTCTTCAGATCATCGTTGGAGCCAAGTCCTTTAAAAAGAAGAACAGCCCGTTGATGACCTGAGCACAACCCCTGCAGCTGACCAGCACCAACTCCAATGGAGTCCCGATGAAGCCCTGCTCCTCTGCCTGATTCCAAGACCACCCTCATTAGTACTTTGACCCATGGACCTGTGGAAAAAAACAGCATCGACCCAAAATCCAGGGTGGATTTTGGAAATCCATCTTAACCAGGATAATTCACCCTAAAACCCCAGCAGATAAAGCAGAGTGTTGGTGTCCCAGCACACAGAAGATCCTGGTGGTAAACTGCAGGAAACGGTTATGATATGCAAGGCTCGACAGATGAAGGGAGGCAGCAGGAGCATTCAGAAAGGCCTAACTTGACCTTCAGAGGCAGACAGCCCAAAGAGGGACTACCCAAACCACTGTAAACCCCAGTTTGGCCAGCCAAAGATTAAAAATGGTAAAAACAGCAGGAATTGGCAGGAAAAACATCTTCGGCAGGTCGGCAGTAGCAAGTCATTTTGCCGCAGGAGCCGGTTTGCCGTGGTCGGTTCCGCGCAATTTCAAAGAACAGGGCTTCGTGACTGAACATTGTACCTTTTCAATTAACAGTGCACACATTGCCATTTTAGTAAAAAAAAAAAATATACAATTAGGGCCGTCGCCAACCATGGCCTGCAGAGCTGCGTGATTGAACAGTTACCCGCAAGGCCATAAAGATCTTATCGATTTTATTTGCAGCAGTTACTTGTATTAGGCGTTATGACCATAACTTATTCTTAATGACCTACGTTAACATAAGTAACTGGTGCATTTCAAAATAATAAGATCTCGATAGCCTGGTGGTTAGCTCTACGGTCTCGCAGCCCTGCAGGCCACGATTTGCGACAGCATCAATAATTTTTTTAATGTATTCAACAAATTGTACTGCTGCTATGAAACATGCTGGCGCCAAAACATCCATGCGTCGGACTGGTTTTGCCTAACAGTCCGTGCCAAATCGTGATGTACCTTGCAGGGACTAGGCATGGCATTCAGTACCACTGCAAATAGGGGCTGGCCAAATGCCAACCCGCAATCACTAGAGACAAAGGTTCAGATGACCAACCATACTGGTTGGTCCATAGGACTGCCACTCAGCCTAGACTACACCCACTGGAAGTGAGAGGGAGTGCTCGGGGACCCACACCCGCCTAAACCAGTTTAAACCAATATGGAGGCTGCCATGTGGACTCACAAAGAGCTCACCTGGTCCGGACACATTTTGTGTCTTCCTTGTGATTGCCCTGAATAAAGGGAGCCCTAAAACACAAAATGTCTGAGAGCAGGACTTCAAAAATATGCATTGGTGCCCCCAATGGCTTCAAAAACATTGCATTGGGCTACCAATGCAGTAGAATGGGGTGCGCCCTTGATGAGGTCAAATCCAAGGTACAGCTGTGTGTGCGCGTGCGTGCGACCTATAGGAGTCAAGCTGGGATGGAGCGAAAGTGCACAGCTCTTTGTCATAGGTACGTGGCTGTTACTGCACAGTTGTGTGTGTGCGCTTCGTATGGGAATGTTACTGCACAAGGAAGTATAAGTTAAAGAAGTATAACTTTCACACAGCTGCATGTGTATTAGACAATTCCTTGCATACGAAAACGTTGGTTTGGTTTAGTTATACATTTAGGTGTTTTGCATAAGGCTACATGTCTTTCTACCTAGTACACATAATCATATTGGGAATCTGGCTTTGTGTGCTTGCCTGATTAATCTGAAATATTTCCTCTAGAGAAGGAAAGGCTAGCACCCAGTTGAGTATTCTCTGATTGGTGGAGCTCAGCCGCCTGGCTGGGAATGAGGCTTGGTCCTGGTCCTGTCTACAATATGTTAAAATCTAGACTTCACTTCCCCTGCTTGAAAAGCAGTTAGGACAGTTGCCAGTGCAAGCACAAAGACAACAAGGGACCACTCCTCACCCGACATTGCTACTAGACTCTCACCATCCAATGCTGGGTCCTGGCAATGCCCAATACAGAGCAAAGTAAATTACAGCATACTTACTACTTAGGCCCTGAATGGGCAGGTTTTATGGAGAGGAAAGATGGAAGGAACTACGGACACGCTCTCAAAGGAGGGTGGCCTTGACGCCCCTGTGCACAATGCCCTTTCTGGGCTGCTTGGAAGTTCTTGATGCCTGCTGCAGCGTTTGCTATATTGACGTGGGCAGGCTGGATCTCCCCATCTGCATAATGCAGCCGTGCCCATCCTCCTCTGCCTTGAGTGCAGTTCCATCCAGCTACTAAAAGAAGGCAGCAGGATGCCGCGTGGTCCTTGCTGGTATAGAGTGTGTTTACCAGAGAGAACTCAGGGGTGGGGGGAAGAGAGTGTGGGGTGGTACTATATTCTGATGAACTGCTGAAAAGCAATGGGATCTTTTAATGTAATGAAGTCCCCAGCTTCATCTTATTGGTAGATGCTGGCGTCGAAAAGGGGCTGGGTGATGCCACAAGGCAGATGATGCTGGGACCAGTGGCAGCCTAGGCACTAGCCCTGGCTACCCCCGCCACGCCACATGTGGGAGATTTGTTGATTAGGAAGATACTGTCCCTTTAAGGGAATCGGTTACTGGAGGCGACCCTGCAGAGCGAGTATTGCTACCTGCATGTGCAGCTCAGCATGGGACACAAACGAAGACAGAAAGCGTGTGCAGTTAAGCAATCCCCTTACAAGATCGCCACACATGTAAACACAAGGCCTGATAGGTGAAGGGATTCCTCCCAAATGGCAAAGCCAGCAGAGAGAGGAACGCACCTAGGGAGGGATTAACAAACTACAAGTGGCAATTCAACACTATAAGCGATCAGAGAAGATGCTAGGGGAAGCCTATAGTGGGTGGAAGAAGAAGCCTGAGGGGAAACAGAGGAGCTATAGAAGAAGCAAACGGACAGACAAAAAGAAAGGGCAGGAATAAGAGATGGTCCCCCTGGTATGAGTTTGTGGTGGGATGTCGGAGTGAACGGAGGATAGCACAGGGGCAACGCGCTGGTCTTGAAAGAAAGACCACACAGTGCAACAGAGTTTCGAATCCTGGATCCATGCTTAGAAACCAAACTCAGGTATGGTATTAGGCGCTATAAAAAACAATGAAATAAATAAATATCGAGGAGGAGACCGTTTGGATTGTAAGGCCGTAGAACCCAGACCCAGAGTTATGGAGGTGGTGAGAGGCCTAGAGAAGATCCTGGAAAGACTTTATGGTGGCTTCCTGCGTACCTTTGGTTCAAAGCCTTAGTTTAAGGCCAGCTTCACTGCAACACCAACTACAGAATCAACCATCATGCTCCAGTACAGATGATTCTATATCATAATCCCAACTGTTGAATGCCACACTGAAAAATGCTGCTTTCTCTTAGTCTGATTTTGCGCGGCCTTCAATGGCCGTGATTATGACATTTTTAGGGGGTTTCACACCACGAACCCTCTGGAGGATGCTCCCCATCCTCCCACACCTTTTTTCAATAGGGGGGGGTCACCCCGAACACCCCTTTGCTTCCCTGCCAAGAACACTGCGACAAGGCCCCCCCCAAGCCCTAAGGTACAGGCACGCAATTACCTGGTTGCATCGCCCGTCATTATCATCTTCCTGCCAGGCTGGGCAGGACAGCCACTGCGCCCACTTGTAAGCGGTGAGAGTCGTGGCAGTCTTTTTTTGCCCACAATCAATACAGATCACGGACAAAATACCTAATATTCTACAGACCTGAAACTCTGAAGTGAGGGAAACTCCCCACCATATACTAGCTACACCAGAGCATCACATGGGAGAGAACCAGAGACAGACTTTGCTGCAGACTAAAACGACTAGTGTGAGATACATTTTTCCTGGAATTCATTATGCTCTATTGAGCTCATATGTCCACATTTGATTATGTTTGTGAAAGTTGCTGGGAAGGAGCCTGGCTGACCTGAACAAGAACTGAAAGAAAATTTGCTTTGGACGTTTGTGAACCTTCCCGATAGAAATCTTTGTACATTCTTTGATGCACAACCATTATGATCATAACTGAGTTACTTTTCTAACACATTTTTTAACCTGAGGTACTTGATTTAGTGCAGCCTGGCCTATAAAACCCTATTAAAAACTGGGTGAAAACATATTCCATGTCTGGCCTCTGTTTGAGCCTTATACATTTGTGACGGTATGTCCAATAGTGACTGAGCTGTCAGAAAAAATCTATATTTTCTTAAAGGCTCATCAACTCTTCCTTGTGCTGGGCACAAATATTAGTTGTCTGCAATAGTGCAGCTCTGCAGCACAGCATGGCGTGACCGTGGCCTAGAGCATATCGCCCTAACAATAGAAACATTTAGTATTTCCAAAACACGTGTGGTGACCCTCCTGCCCTGTTTCGACCCAATATGAAGGACCAACCTGGATGGACATTCCCACAGGGCAGCTAAGCCATGGTGACCCAGCCACTTTCACCTCATACTGATCTCTTCCCATACATCGGTGAAGGTAACAGCATCCCTGGAATGTCTCGGACATAGGAAGGGAGCCCTGTGGAAACAAAACACAAAAATGGTCATTAAGTTATCTTGCTGATCCTTCTGCCTCAAGGCCTCATTTTTCGAATTGATGGGTCCTAGAGAGGGCCATATGCCCCACTAGTTAGAGGGGGTATAGTAAATACCAGCAATAGCAGATCTTCCTTGGCAAGTGTGGAGAAGAAGCAGCGGCTGTCAGAATGGTAGATTTCCCCAAAGCGGTTCTCTCGTGCCGTATGCACACTGTTGCCACTGACCCAACACTCGCTCTGTTGAAACAAGAGTGAAAGAGTGAAGAACACATGTCTAGTACATTCAAATTAATTCTAAGCAGCATCATAGTGAGGGAATAGGGGAGAACAGGCAAAAGGCGTTCAATCGCACTATCTAGAAACATTGTTAGGACAGAAAGTCACTTTTCCTCACATGAGCAAGCCTCCCAATGCATCATTTCATTTTTAGCTTGCTTATTTTTTTTTTATTGTGTATACAGTTTAAAAACTATTACACATAAATAGCATATATAATAAGAAAAAGAGACATCAATTTCATTCATTTACAGAAAACAATCACCAGACTAACTCATAAAAAAAGAGTTATTACATCTCATTTCAATCTACAAACATTTCAAGAATAAAAACAAATAAAACGCAAAATAAACACAATCAACATACTGCTAATAGAGGGTTGACAGAGGCCAAGCCTAACAGTCGGCAGTTATAGAATATCTGACATAGCGATCAACAATTTTAGAGTTCCTCCACCGATTTAACATCATCTTCAAACTTACGCTGTAGCTTATCAACGCATTTCCATACCTGCGTTATGGCAATGATCTTGCTACGGCTATAGCCTGACAAACATAGTAGCCAGAATGATTGGTTGGCTATATCATCCAGAGCATCCACAAATTTAGAATAGTATTTCTCACAGGTAGATCTCACCTCAGGACACTTAGTGAGAACATGTCTAACTGACTCTATTTCCTGTCTGTCAAAGCAGATTCTACATGTTCTTTCGTGTTCAGGTATTCCTGCCCAAGAGCCTCTGATTGGAAGTAAATCAAGGCGATTCAGCCTGATATTCAAAAACATCCTGTGTGTTACCATAGATGGGAGAAGTATTCTTGGGGCTTCTTATATTTAAAGGCCATCATAGAGAAGGTGCAAAGGGACTTCATTTTAGCTACCTTCTCGTGACTATTGATCTGTTTCTTGTGCTGTTTTTGTCCACGGTGATACTTTAACTTATTTTTATTTGCATTCAATTGAAAACACCTTTTTAGCAAAAGAAATCACCATATGATACAACAAGAAAATAAAAAAGGAGAAGAGAAATCCATATTTCCACCAGGTCTAGGAACCATTCTTTGATGTTTACCTTAAAGTAGATTAGTTGACTACCGCTATTAAAAATTTGGGCTTGCTTCCTTCAATCTGAGTTCTCCACCAGACTTTTGAGTCAAGAATCTGAAACTCAGATAAGAAAGTGCCGAATTGAGATGTACGTGCCTCGTTGCGGGCCGGACAAGACGTTATGAGATGTTTCAAGATTTCTACCATGGAGTCGTCTTTACAGTAACGGCATGTGTTCTCTTCTGACAAACGTCGGATTGCCCGAATCTCGTGATACTTTTTTCCAAATCTTCACTGATGACTGCAACTCTTTTTTTGACGTGCTGCCCAGTAGCCCATAACGAGTTAGCTAGAGTGGGGTTACTCCCAAAGTGCCCTACATTGTATTGGGTGAGGCTCCACACCCAGAAAGTGTGTCCATGTCACAGGCGCATGGCATCAATATACATTTATCTTAATTGAAGCATACTGTGGCCTTTTGACCTCTAAGGTAGACACTTGCTCCCCTAAAAGAAGCAACATTGTTTCCTGGTATTTAAAGCACTAAGACCTAGCCATTTTGTTTGTGGTCCTTCTTGTATGAATTCCACAGTTCAAACGGAAATCCAGGCTGTTTGCCTATGTGCTTGCAGGCTCAAGAGTTTACAACCTCAATCAACATCACTGTGAATAGCTTCACTGTTGACAGGGATGTGGGAATGAGCTTGCCACCACTGATTGGAAGGTCACCAAACTTTGTATGTAGCATGGATTGGGATTGGAACCTGTGTCTATATTGTTAATATGGATTTCCAAAATCACCCAGGGGGTTGACTTCTGGGAGGCCAACCTATTATGGTGAACAGGGAAGCTACTGAAGGTCAGCCAAACACAATCAAGGTAGGTGGAAGAGCAGTAAGGCTTATACTCGGGAGGGGTGAGAGTGGATTAGGGATACAATGGGTCCATACAGAACACCAGTAATTCCAGTAAGTACAAACATATACAATGATTTATTAGGCCTTTAAAATACACACTAAGCAAATGAAACCTTCAGGCAAATATTGTCACACTTGTCTTGCTGGGCAGCTGGCAAACGTCTCAAGGCAAAGGGCAACCCCTATCCCAGCTGCCCCTGTTTCCCTGTGGAAACCGGACAGGACATCCTACAGCGACAACGGGCTAATGTGGTATGGGCAGGGAGCACAGCCATTACTGTGCTACGGTAAAATCCAGCCACTCCTACATAGCTACCACCTACTCTGAACATTTTATTGATATGCACTGTGCTCTTCAGTTTGCCTTAGCGTTGCCAATGCATTGCACCTAGAAACACTGCGAAGGGTAGCCTATGTATTGCACTTAGAAGAACTGTGAAGGGTAGCCTATGCATAACAACTTGGAAGTACTGCGAAGTTAGCGAAGGTATTGCACTTAGAAGAGCATAGAGAGTAGCCAATATACTAACAACCATGGCTCCTGCTTCTCTACCGCAAATACCACACATGCCCCATCAGCCAACCAAACCACACACAAAACACACATCAACATAACAAACATCCAAAATCAATTAACATTCCCCAAAACTGGGCCTTACCCCTCTGGATACAACAAGCCAGCACATCAAACCCACTTAGAAAACAGACGTGCACAGAGCGCCAGTTTCTCCTGGTTCTGCACGCTTCAACAGAAGAGCAAAATTTCTATCCTATCCCTCACTAACCCACACAGCCCTCTGTTTTACAGAGCCATGTGAGCACCTGGAGACTATGCCAGTGGGTAACAATGTGCGGTATTAGACAACGTAGCATAACACTTACTATAAAAACACAAAATATATATATATATATATATATTTAAAAAAAACCCATTACCCGATCCGTGATGGAAACGGGATAAGGTTAGCGGAATGCACTCCCAAAAACAAATAGAGAAAGCCAAAATGACCCTCGTTACAGAGGCAAAAAAACCATAGTTCGTCCAGACTGACATACCTTTATTTTAAAGTCAGCATGGATAAGAAAAAAGCACAGAATACAACGCGTTTCACGGTAAACAAACCGCTTGGTCACGTAGGAAAAGTGCAAACACAGACAAGGTGACTATCTATAAATTCATACATCTCTATCCCAAGTGCTCAGTGAGGAATGTCTCCAAAGCAATTAACTACTGTCACGATTCCAACAAGGCAGACATCTTAACTTGCACAAAAGCCTGCCGATTTACCTTGATTTAAACATGTCAAACTTATTTTGAACACTTTGCATGATAACGTTGGCAGTTTCGGTTTACATAACCTGATACCAAAGTTTCTAAACAGTTACATTAATAGAAAATATAAATGCATAATGCAAAGAATTTCTCGAAAATGCATAATTTCGAAACTGTTTGTCAAGCATTTATGCTCTATGCATGCCTCCAGTGTTGTCATTTCAGCATGTTTTTTCAATAATATGCCCAAAAAATATATGCGGGCAGTGGAACTCTGAGAATTGCTGTTCAAAAATGTTGCTCTTTAAAATATAATGCAATGCCATTTTGCCCGTTTAGCCCGTAATATTGAGCAAAACATGAAAGCTTACAAAATGTGAAAGCACTGGAGGCATTGATGGCCCCAAAATGCATGCTAGCTCTGATATCGTTCAAAGTTAACCAATAATAGTGGACGGGAGGATATCCATGGAGGAAAAGTCTCTATTACTGGCATGGATAAATAAAGTGTCTATTGTATGCAGGATGACGGTAACTGCCAGCTTCCCTGTGCAAATATGCAAAGCAGCATCATCATGGATATAATCCACAATTTTGTTGTATCCTATAAAGTGCATAGTGCATATACATTATAAAGTGCTTAGTGCATGTAAACATATGGTCAGCAACAGACAATAGACCTGTACAAATAAGCAACCAAATATATAATGCCTATTTTTATAATAAACCTGGATTCCTGTCTCAAAGCAATATTGACATAAGGCAACATAAGCAACAAAGTTACATGGTCCCACAGAATCAAACACAAGTGTGCACAGGAAAAGCCTGCGAATGTAGTGGAATCTGAGAGAGAGAATTATAAACCAAGGGAGAGAAGACAATACCAAAAAACAATATGTCCCTAAAGGTTGTGAGCCTGTGTGCACTAATCCAAAGAACAGAAAAGTAAATTCAATGTTAAAATGGGACACAACAATGTGTGTCCTAGTTTTAAAACCTAAGCTTCATATTTTCCTCTGTTATACAAGAAGTTTGTCAAAAAATATATCATAAACCAATAATCACAATAAGCCAACCTAGGATATAAATCAAAGAGGTTACTTAATTACATAAACAGTGTAATCACTTGTAAACCCTCCAGTATTGAAAAACCTTGGCGGCCCAGGGCAAGGAGACAACTAGCCCAACTTGAAGGAAACCAAAAAGAGAGAAAGAATAAAAGAGAAAAGAAAAAGATAGAGGTGCATGAAATGTACAAAATATACAAATTGCAATAATAGCCCAACATTATGACTATCAAACCTCTTAAACACGCACTTCAACCAAAATTAATATGTACAGCTAAATGATAACCTGTGCATTTGAAGTAATAGAATGGTAAGTGTCCAAAGGAGCATCGTACAAAAAGTCAATCAATCAATAAAGATGGAACACAAGAAAATTGATTTGCTCATCCAATGATTATCAAAATCGCAAAGGAAAGTGCGTAGACCATATGGTGTCTTATAGGGAGAAGAACATATATGGAAAACATAATTAAGTTCCTAAAAATGTATAGAGCTCTTCATCCAAATTGTGACCTCTTGGCTTTTTAGTTTCTAGGTCCAAAATGCATTTAGTTTCCAATGGTCTCAATACCAATTCTCTGTTTCCACCTCTAGGGTGTTTAGCTATGGTATGAATGCCAAAAAATGTGAAACCATCCAGTTTACTGTTGTGTACTTCTTTGAAATGCACAGCCATAGGGTAGGTAGCATCCACATTCTTAATAGCCCTGATATGCTGTAACATACGCAGCTTAAGTCTTCCTATGGTACTACCAACGTACCACTTGTCACAGGGACACTTGAGCACATAAACCACGTACTCAGTGTCACAAGTGATTCGTGTCACGATTGGAATAGTCTTGCCCAAAATGGGATGTTGGTAATTGGAGACATCTGTGGCATACTGGCAGGCCTTGCATTTCCTGCATTATATATATATAATACGTTACTCACCGTAATCTTATTTTTGATGCATGTATCGGCTTAGATTCACATGCTCTGCGCAGGCCGACATCTAGAGAAGCTGCAAAGTATTGCACATGAGGTTTTTCCAAGTTCGAAAAGGGACATCGACAGAGCGTGTTTGTAATACTATCCCTTGCCTGATGTACCCTGTACCCATGATCCCTCATGCATTGAGGATTATTTGTTTCTAACAAGAGGAGGTGCAAGTTGTAAGCATGGCGTGTAGGTATGTAGAGACCATGAGGTGTGAAATATCTATGTTTTTCTCAAGAACCTTCAACTCCAAGAGGGGAGGAAGGGCGGGTGCATGTGAATCTAAGCAGATACAAGCATCAGAAATACGATTACGGTGAATAATGTATAGCTTCTGAGGCTTGTGGATCTGCTCAGAATCACATGCTCTGCATAGTTTAGCGAGCAGTATTAGTAGGAGGAGGTGGGTTGTTTGAAGGTAGCGCTGCAAAGAGATTTTTCAACACCACTTGTCTCTCCAATGTATCACCCTTAGAATGTGTGTCTAGACAATAGTGTTGGGTGGAAGTGTGTACTGAATTCCAAGTGGCAGCTTTGCAGATGGCATCTATGGGCACATTTGCTATGAAGGCTGGAGTTGCTCCTGTGCCTCGGGTTGAGTGTGCTCTGGGTTTAAATGGCAATGTACTCCTGGCAAGAGAATAGCAAAATTGGATGGAGTTGACAATCCATTTAGAAATTGCTGCTTTAGAGATAGGGTCCTCTTCTCTTTCAGCAGCTATAGATAAACAAAAAAATGTTTTTCGGATGGGTATGGTCTTTTGAAGGTAGAACATGATAGCTTTCGTGTATGACGGATTTTTTTCTGCTGCATTTGTCGGGTTTTGGAAAAACGCAGGAAGTTCTATAGTTTGGTTCACATGAAATGTGTCCTTGTGTATAATTGCAAAGGGATCTTGTACTGACAGAGCCTGCAGTTCACTGATCCTTCTAATAGATGTAACGGCTATAAGAAAGGCTGTTTTTATGTCTCAGATGTTTAAGGCTGGCCTTGTACATAGACTCGAAGGGGGTCCCCATGAGCCCTGTGAGTACGATATTGGGGCCCCAGCCAGGAGTAGGATTAGAACCTGTGGGTATAGTTTTATAACACCCTCCATGACAGCTTTAACTACTGGTACCTTCCACCACAAAATTCTGCTTTTGCAATGTGATGTAAGCAGAGAGAGCCGCCAAGTGTACTTTCAGTGAGTTAAAGAGTAATCCTGAGTCAAGTAGGTAGTTGACTATGTTGGACAGTGAACAGTCCATTGTATTGGGGAGACTGTTCTGCACATAACACAAACCGCTTCCATTTGTTAAAGTAGCAGTTTTGTGTGTTAGGTTTACGTACCTAGGAGTATTTCCATGCACCTTTAGTCTAGGTTTGGGTGACCAAACTCTATGACCTTAGGAGCCAAGCTGCTAAATTCAGTGTTTGAGGGCATGGGTGTAGCTTTATCCCTTGATTCGGATAAAACAGATTGTCTGGACAAGGTCGTTTCATGGGGAGACACAGGGACATTGTTTGAAGGTGGGAGAATCAGGTCTGCTGTGCCCACATGGGAGTTATTAGGATCAGTGTTACTTTTCCCCAGGGTAGCTTCTGGACTATTTTGTTGAGGTCTCAGGGAGGGGGGGGGGTGGAGGGTGCCCTTTTCTTCTGGGGAAACCTGGATGCATAATCTTGGCATTGTTGGTTTTCCAGAGTTGCAAAGAGGTCAATTTCTGGGAACCCCCAGTTGAGAAGAAGCAGTTGAGAAGAAGCTGTCTAGCATGTCTGTGTTTAGTTGCCACTAGTGCTCTGAGGGGAGCATTGTGCTCCAGCTTAGCACGTCTGTCAGATAATTGGGTTTCCCTGGAACATGTTGCGCCACTAGAAACATGTTGTGATCTAGTGCCCTCAGCCAGATGTTCTGGGCTAATTTGGACAGCCCTGGAGAGTGTGTTCTCCCCTGTTAGTGTATAGAAAACATGGCTGTGGTACTGTCCGTGAGGACTAGGACTGTCTTATGTGCTAACTGAGTCTTGAAGGCTTGAAGTGCTTTGAGGACTGCTAACAGTTCCAGAAGGTTGATAGGTTTTCTGGTAAGCGCCTGTGTCCTCACCCGATAAGCAGTGTGATAGAGGAAGTGAGCTCCCCACCCTCTCATTGATATGTCTGTTGTAAGAGAAGCTTAGATCGCTGGTGTGTTGAAAGGCTTTTCCTTTAGCAGATTGCTTCTGGTCCACCGTTGTAGCGATTGAACCAGAGGTTGCAAAACTACCACTATATTGTCCCACAACCTGCTTGCTTGCGACCATTGTTTCGTTAGCCACTCCTGCATTGGACGCATGCACAGTTTAGCGTGTGGCACTATTTAGATGCAGGAAGCCATCATTCCTAGCGGGGGCATTGCCTTTTGTACCGCCACCTGACGACCAGCTACATACTAAGGTGTTTGAAACAACATATTTTGAAACCTCTCTTCGGAGGGGAAGACTAGCCTGTCGTTTGTTTTGATTAGTGTCCCCAGAAACTGCTTTACTTGGCTGGGCACCAGACTTGACTTCTTGTCGTTTATTGCATGTTTTGTAGGCACCTGTGGGGCATGTAGAGGAGCAGGTAGAGGCCTCTTCTCTAGTCCCCGCCCATTCACCACCGTCCTATTGGAGTAGCAGACAAAGGGCTACAATTGGGAATTCATGCATGAGTTTGTGACATGTCCATACTGCATCGATTGTACAAAAGACAATATGCACTCAGACAGCCATTCAGAAGGTACCCTCAAGTTGAGACAATGGAGGCAAGTTAGCAAGAAGGATGTCCACTGCCGAAGTGCCAGCAAGGGGCTATAGGAATCATGGATAAACTCTAAACAAAAGTCGTGTGACAGCAATATGCAGTCAAAGAAGATATATAAGCCTAAGCCGAAACAATATGAAAATACTGAAGACTACCGATATAACAGATGCACTAAGAGAAACATGTACCAAAAGATGCAGTTATCGTGAAAATAAGAAATGAAGTAACTTGCTGACCAATAACTGAAAATACGCTGTAATGCAAGGTAGTAAAAGCATATGGAAACTTGCTAAAAAGAGGTGTATATATATAACTTTTAGGACATCAATTGGAAGAAAATGGATGATGGTCTGTGTTAAAGAATCAACCCAGCAACCTCAAAACGAGCCTAGGATTGCAAATTGAACAATTAATGAAGAAACTGTTTTCATGTGCAGAATAAGTGAGTACGTTGGCCTGAAGTCAAGGAGGCTATTTCGAGAGATGGGTGCAAGGCACAAGAGGAGTCGAATGAACAAACCATGTACGTGAAACATATTTCTGCTAAGATTAGGAGGGCAAGGACATTTGCTGATGCCAGGTATTGGACAACCACGAAGGCAAAATTCTATGTGAGGTGGAGTGAGCAAGTCTCTAAAGGCCAGATGGTGTAATGACACCCTGTTTAATAAAATCAAATAGCAGTAATTGAGAAATGGTGGTCTCGTAAAATGTGATGAAGAACTCAAAACAAGGGCTATTCATTAGAGCTTTGAGTTAAGATAGTGGTGTGCTCACACTCCCTCGTATGTCCCTGAACAGTGAGCAGACTACAAGGCCAACTACAAACGATAGACCTTGGCTAAGGATCAGGTCGATGACATATGATGGACTAATTGGAAAACCAGAGAATAAATTGATGCAGCTTGAACACCTAGGTTTCGTTCTGGTCACATGCTGCTAAGACAAGCTGAAAGTCCAAGGTTGGATAGAGTTGCCAGCCAACCAGAAAGCCTGCCACGCACTTTCATATACAATGTTGCAGTTATTAGCCCACTGCCATATTCTCTGCTCTAAACAGTATGCAACCTACGTTAGCTGGGGGCATGTCCTACAGACAACGGACAATCAATGAGATATTAACACTTATATAATTCTATAAGTAGATATGTTAACCTAATCCAATCCCTCCCGGCATTAGGTTTTTATGAAATGCCACGTTGGATGATGCCATGAATGACGTATGTAAAAATATATAAACTCTGTGCAGGCACATTTAGGTGTGAACATATCTAGCATCTATTTGATAGCTGTATTTCTCCCTACTTTCTTTCACTGAGATTAAAACAGTATTTTACCCTCTTCCGTTGGTCTGTCCCATCATTTGGTCTGTGATAATTAATGGTAAATCCATCCAGCACAACAGGGACACTTCAAGGTGCTAAAGCACAGGCGTGTCCCCGGTAATTAGCCAGTCATCTATGTAAGAGTACACTTGAATGGACTGTCTTCGTAAGTGGGCTGCTACCACTGCTAGGACCTTTGTGAACACCATGGGTGCCGATGCAAAGCTGAATGGTAGCACTTTGAATTGGTAGTGCTCATCTCCCGATTTGAATCTTAGGTATTTTTGTGCACTGGCAACATTGAAATATGAAAGTATGCATCTTTCATGTCCAATGTTGCCATGTAATCCTCTAGTTTCAGTAGTCGGATGACTTTCTGCAACATTCGCATCCTGAAATGTTGGGGCTTGGCATACATGTTTGCAGGGCGCAGGTCCAGCACAGAGCACATTGTTAGATCTTTCTTTGGAACAAGGAAGTACACTGAATAGATACCTCGATTCTCTTGCAGAAATGGAACCAGTTTGATTGCTCCCTTTTGGAGCAGTATTTCAATTTCTTCTTGCAGGATCTTGAAATGTTCTGAGGACATTTTTCTTACTCGAGGTGGATGGTGGCAAGGTGTTTCCAGGAACTCCACAGAGTATCCCTTGGCCAATCGCCTTCAGCATCCGTCCGCTCCCAGCACTTGTGCCACCACAGGCCTACAGTTAGTATTTATTGGCAGCAGACCATTCACCTAGGCACTTACAACTGCTCACTCCCTAGCACTTCCCTCTTGGTACACCTAGCACTTGCACTCCATCATCCCTTCTCCCTCTGCACTTGCACGTTCTGAATGCTCACAAGGCCTATTAGATCCGCCTCTATCTTTCATGGTTATATTTGATTTTCACTCCCATGTTCCTTCCCTGTTGCCCTGTGGGCACTTTGAAACACAATTTACTTGATGTATATGCCTTACGAATGCACAATAAATAAATGAAATAAATCCCTTGGCCCCTTTGTCGAGTACCAAGCGGTCTGAAGTTATTCCCTCCCATTGCTGACAAAGAGTGTTATGCAACCCCCGACTGGGGATGCATGGGAGGGAATGTGAATCGGCCTGTCATTTGGCAGCAGGGGTTTCTGTATTTCTAGAGGCTGCAAACCCTGCCTCGCCCTTTTCGACGACAAAAACCTTGCTGCTGGTATTGGTAGGACGATTGACCCTGGGGGCTGTAGAAGGAGGCACCAGATGTTCCTGCGTCAGATTGGTTCAAATTGCTGAAGCCTTGCGGGCGTACAAAGGGCGTGCTTGAAATTTTACCAAGTGTTTTGATGGTCTCATGTTCTTTCTTGGTAGTTTCCAGCTGTTCATTCACAGCTTTACCAAAAAGGACTGCCTCTACAATAGGCACTTTAATGAGGGCTGCCTACGTTTCCAGCTTAGAGCCTATGTGTCTCAGCCATGAGTGCCTCTTTAGGAGTGTTCTCTCTGCGATAACTCTACCCGAGGTGTCAGCAGAGTGTAGAACACTCTTTAGAATATTCTGTGGCCACCCTAAGCAGGTGTGATCGTATAGGTTCTGGCACAGTCTAGGTGTTTAACAACGTGATCACAGCTATTCTGGTCATGAATGCGCCAGAGGTATTAATATGCTTGCCCTGTGTGTAGAGCCTTTTCCATTCCTTGTTCGGACGTGGAGAGTGGAGAGTGGAACATCAGCTCTCTTCCTGGTGGTAGTGACCAGCAAAGAATCCGGCTTTACTTGTCCCATGATATAGCGAGGATCAGATGGCGATGGCTTAAAGATCTTCTCCACCCTTGGGTCGACTCCCCTGGTGTGAGTGAGGGGGATCGACAGAGATAGACAGACCCTTTTTTGTATGGTTTCAAGAAGAAGAAAAGCCTGACGGATGGGTTTTTTTCTCATTGAGAATGTCCTCTACAAAATCAATTCCCTCAGGCATTGTCTCATCTGTCTGTATTCCGAAATGGTGAGCTGCATTCTTTAGCAACTCATTGGGCCTCATTATGACTCTGGTGGTCGCTGTGCCGGTGTAATTTTTTTTCCTTCGCCAATGGGGATTTACGGCCCCGGTAATTGCCCATTGCCGGGCGCCGGAAAACATTACTCCCCATTCCCATTCGAGTCCCATTGGACTCAATGGGAATGGGGAGGACGGTAGCACCGGCACCATTGTGAATGTTGCCGGTGCTACCGTCAAGGTCTGCGAGCGGGTGCCGTTCCGCCGGCTGAAAGGCACCTGCTCGCAGAACTCAGAGTATGCCGGTCTGGTAACAACAGTGCTGGTAGCATACCGGCACCGTTGTTACCGGACCAGCATACACATAATGAGGCCCATTATATAACAGCTGGTCGGTGATGGGTGCAGTAGGACCACTCTAAACTGGTGTGGTGTCATGTTGACTTGTAAAAGGTAAGATCTGGGTCATCCTGGTCTTGTAGGTAGGTATCGTCGGCATCCTTGTTGGGATCATCCAGATCGACGACCCAGCTGTCCTGCCCTGCTTGATCCCACTGCAAGTCACCCTGCTGAGAACCCTGAGAGACCTCCCGGAGTGTGATGGCAAGAAGATCCGTGGGTGACGGGGGGTGTTGGGGCTGTGTAGGCCTATTGGCCCTGGATGTTGTTCCACGGGTTATTGTGGAGTAGGCAACTTACTCATAAAGACGACGAAGAATTATATTTTTCCCATGGTTTCCTCAAATTTCGCCTGAGACCATGACCCAGTAATTGGTGTTTCTGTAGGGGGGAGCTTCACCACATCAGCGGTTGCCCTGGGGGTCTCTGTGGGGCCTACTGTAGGACAGTCAGCCCTAGGAGTATCCTTGGGGCTTTCCCTTGAGCATTTTTTTGTGAAGGGGAAATGACAGAGATGACAGAGATGAAGGGCCTTCTTCATAGCCTTCAGAGGCACTAGGAGTCTGTTTACTATGAGCATGATGGCTCCTTGTGATGTTTGTGATTTGTGTCTTTTGGACAGCTGTTTCGGCATCTCTGCCTCATCCGTCAAATGGGATTTATGCATGCCCGATGCCGCAGTGCCTTCAAGAACGCCTTGTTGTAAGCGCAGGAGCAGAAACACAGCAGGACTAGTCGGTAGTGGATTGGTAGGTCGAGAGACACCTACTGCCGACGTGAGGCCTTTCCTTGAGAATTCCGTAAAGGAACGGCTCTGGGGTGTGTGCTTTAGGATAGGTGTGTGTGTGTGTGTGCGTACATGCATGCCATCGTCACCAGAGGCCTTCCTTAAAGCAGTGTGCTGCAACGGTCTTTTCGAGGCTGGGGACAGGCACGTGGGAACCAGAGTGTTCCTCAGTAATGTGTTCGAGCTCCGAATCAGAGTCTTGGCTGCCTCGGGCCTTCGTGATCTGATTAGAAGATTCCGGCAGCTGTCTCCGACCCTATGTGTGCGGCCCCCCACTTTGTTCGGTGCTCCTTGAGGGCTTTTGGCCTAAGGAGCTTGCAAGATGTGCAGCAGGGCTCTCGAGTGATCACAGTGAAGGCAGTGGTTACACACCCTATGTTTGTCTTTCCACTGGAACTTCCAATTGTGTTTAGGTCAAAATGTAAACAGAGTACGTTCCTTAATGACAAGTGGGCAAAGAGGCAGCAAGACAAAGGCAGTAGGTGCAGGGAAAGGGGGCAGGCATTCTCTAGACAGAAAGTATCAGTTCTTCCCCATCCCAGCTCTCCCAACTGGTAGGCCGAAGCCAGGTGTAGTCCGAGGCCCGTTGTAGGAACAAACATCTGTCTCTGTGTCCGGAATCAGGCATCGAGATGGTTCCTGTTAGGAAAGATTTCTTAATTGTGGGTAATTTTCTTTCCATGTGGCAACCCCTAAACTTTTTTCTGCTGTTTTCACCACGATCTAGACTTTGCCAGAGAAGTGCAGCCTTCTGCCGCACTCCTCTGGGGTTTCGCTCCATTCTTACGGGGAAACTGACATGCCCTTAAGACAGTCAGTACCGGGAAACGCTGTTTTCCGTAGTTTCTTCATCATGTTGAAGCTTTCGTGCAACATGACACAAGAGGGCACTGTAAAGCTAAGTTACTGCTCTCTTAGGTCTCTAGCCTTCTACAGGCCCTAGATACTCTGTTTGGATTGTAAATGATCGGTGCAAGTGAATCACGGACGGGAATGGTGGCAGCGATCGTTTCTTGTGTTTTTGAGCTCCTTTTGGCATTTTAAGCGCGTTTCTCGCACTTAGCCCAAAATGGTGGTCCGGCTCCCAAAATGGCCAGACCACGAGGCTCCGTTGTCCTGTCCGCTGACCGTCTTGCCCCCTTCACCTTCCCCAGGTCGAGCCGACCCGGGGCCTTCCTTATTTGGGCATGTACTTTCCCGCGAAACACAGATGCTTTCGCGGGCTTCTACAGGCCTTGTGTGTGCCTCCAGGATGTGGGCTGGGATGTCTGGTCCAATACACATCCTGGGTGCCAGAGAGTCTAGTGTGGTACGAATGACTGGGACCACCGTGGTCCGTGATAGGTCCACGTATGATGTGAGTGTTTGATGAGCGGTCCTCCAATTGGGTCCCCTCCGTTTTGGCGCGAAGGGAACCGTGGATAACAGGGGGCTGGAAACGCCACTACCATGTTGATCTCCTGAGTTCTCACGAACAAAGGAATACAGGAGCCAAGAATCCTGCAACCACAAGGCTAAACCGAGGAATCGCTGGTGACCCGCTGAAGGACTACTCCTCTGCACTGCTGTCGCTTTGTGAAACCCTTTCTACCTCTGATCGAACCAGAAGGCCTGTACTGGTACTTCGACCCTTGGAATTCCGGGAACAGCTATTCTCGGCATCTTCACCATCTCCTGCACGTAAGCCTTCGGAAGCGTCTCTGGGCCATCCAGCAGACTGACCAGCCTACCCAGGAGTCTTGCTCTGTAACCGCCGTCAGGTTATGTTGTATTTCGAGCCCTTGTCACTCTCACACGATTGGTACACTTGGCATTCCCAGGTCTGAAGTGAGTAGTGTACATTTGGCTGAGACACACACGGCCGCTCCGTTGCCCTGCTGTGGTAACAAACTGTGCGGGTTCACTTCGTTTGGGACATCTTTAACTCAACTCTGCTGCTGCAGAATCTACACGACGACGAGACGTCCCCTGCTCCCCTGAACCTGCCAGCACTGAAACTGACGCGGAGAAGCCTGGGTCTGCTTGCATCGGGGACCGGTGAGTAGCATAGCTAGGAACTGGTCGCCCTCCTGCAGGAGCCCATAGCTTTTCCCCGCTGTGTCAAACAGCACGCCTTTCCGTACTCGCGCTCTGCTTCTGCCCACAGTGGAGGCTGCGCTTGAGTCGCGGAACTCTGTTCTTCTTCATTTGTGCACCAAACTGAACTGCCTGATTCCCTCGAAGAGACTCCCCTTTTTGCCCGTTGGCACCAGCGTGTGCAGGTACTTTTGAGCACAAGGCTCCACCCTTCGTAGGGCTTGGACTTCCTTTTAGTTAGGTGCCTCTGAAGGCGGACTGGGTCTAATCATTATTTCGCACTGCCTGTTTTCCTCCCCTTCTAGGTGGACTACACATTTCGTGCATCTAACGCTTTAGACTCGTTTGTATTTGTATGTATATTGTATTGGTTTGGTATGTGTTGGTTTACTAGAGTTTTATCGTGATTTCTCGCTACGGTCATTGTTGCAAAGGCCTTGGAATAAATGTGTATATATTTTTAATATAACACCTCTTTGGAGTAATTTGTAAGTGTCCTTGCTTTGTGTGCTCATTGCGGGCTTTCAGTCACCCTCACCCCTCTTGAGACCTAGTCTTGACCGCCGCGATCGCTACCCTGATTGGTCTGGCTTGTCCAGAGGTTACCCTGTTCCAAGTAATTAGGTTGGCCTTCTGAACCTCTGCGCCTCCAGGACAGAGTTCAGAAATCCGTCTTAACAGTTCCAAAGGTCAGTTGTCGAGAAGGTGCATCGACCGATAACCGGCAGTTGAAATTAAATGGAATTAACTCCAAAGTACCTTTCGCTACGGGACTCTGCGATAATACAACTATCCACGATGGTGGGGAAAAAATTATGTGAGGGACCTTGATGTGTGAGGGATCATGGGTACAGGGTACGTCACATTAGGGATATTATTACAGACACGCCCTGTCGATGTCCCTTTTCAAACTTCTAAAAAGGTAATGTGCAATACTCTGCAGCTTCCACTAGATGTCGGCCTATGCAAAGCATGTGATTCTAAGTAGATCCACAAGCCTCAGAAATATATATATATATATATCAAAGAAACAAAGAGGAGAAAGGGAACCGCACTCTCCGCGGGCCAGATGGAGAATCCATACGAGTAGAAGTAGCACAGCTCACAGCAAAGTATTGGTCAAAAATGTTATGTTAAATACAGCAAAAAACATAGATAAAAAACACGTCCGGAAAGGCAGTAGCAACAACAGAGGCAGGACACCTGTAAGCACGACCGTGTAGTTATGTTTAAGTTGCTAAACCCATAGAAAGAGCACTTTTTGGGCAGCTTATAACTTCGCTCCCCCTGTACGAATCCTCACCAAACTTTGCAAAAAAAGTATATGGCCCGCTCCGAAATATTTTGGCAGGTTTGGTGAGGTTTCGTCAAGGGGAGGCATAATGGAAAAAGTTTTACTCACACCTACAGCCCAAACAGCTGGACGGATTTTCACCAAATTTGAGCCAAGAGCAGCAGCTTTGTCCCGAAAGCGTGCTTTTGTAAATTTGGTGTAAATCAACATTTTTAGATGGCTTATAACTTTATTGCTGTTTGACGAATGTGCACAAAAGTTTTCAGAAAGATATAGACCCAACCCTCAATGATTGTGTAAAGTCTGAACGAATTTTGTCAAGTGGGGGCTAAGTTATATGACTATTGTATGTACATACATTTTGACATTTGGAAAAAATAAAACATGGGCGGATTTCAAGCAAACTCGTGTAAGGAGCATTGGCAAGGACCATAAAGCATGGTTTTGCAAATGTGCCAGAAGGTACAAAAAAAGGTAATATACCGTTGGTGACTGAGGTATAGCCTGTGGCCATGGGCAGTGGCCTGATCGTCTGGGTGATGGTATAAGGTCATGACCCGGACAATCTGGCTACTGGCCATGACTGCGAGGGACAAAAAATGGTGTTAAAGTGGCCATGTCCACCTGGGACCGGCTATGTGGTAAAGTTATTCGAAAGTAGGATAGGTTTGAATGGAAATAAATTGTGCTTGTGGTAATATGGACATAGGGTTCTGACTTCGCCTTCTGCAGGCTGCCATGGAAAGGGAAGAGGGGCTCTGTACGGAGGCCCGCCTTCTCTTTCCATGGTGGCCATCTTGGAAAAGGATTTTCCTTCCCCCGAGTTCCCGCTTTGGGAACCAGGGGTGCTAATGGTCTTTATCCCCCATTGCATGGGCAGCAATGGAGCATAATGGTCCGGAGCCCTTGTTATTTCTTTATTTATTCATAACGGACCGAGGCCCTCAGGCATCAGGGCGCACACAGACACTTTGCTTGGGCTGATAACTTGGGCTGCCGGGACGTTATCCCCCATTCCGGTCCCTGGAACGGGGGATGAACGTCACATTATTCACATTAGCATAACACAAAATGCTAATAGAAATGTTGGAAAAAGTATTGCGTCTATTTACTTTACTGAAAAAGTAGATGGAGTCTATAAGATTTTTTTTTGTTGTTCTATTTTTAACTGTGAAAGGTGATTCCTACTTGCTAAGAAAGGAACAATCTTAGTTGGATTTGGTGTAACAGCTCATGGAGGTGGTCCCGTAGGAGTAATGTCCAGGTAGTCCGCGACTGAGTTCAAAGTTGCACTCACTGTACTTCACTTTTGTAGCTTTAGCCTTTGGTACATTCCCAACAGTGGTAAAGAACTGCCACACCCATGATTCTCTCTGGGTGGTAGAGGTAGGCACTTATTCTACCTCATCTCCTTGGTCCTCTTCATTGTCTTTGGAAATACTGTGCTTTTTTGGTTGTGTGGGCCGTCCAGCTGGTGGTGTCTCTTCCAGAGGAGGGATGGCAATAGCTGATGCCATTTTTAAGATAAATAGCAGTTTTTCTACTATTCTTCCAAGTATGTGCTTTGTTCTAGATTGTTAATGGATAATGAGTAAGAATAGGTGTAGGAGTTGTGCAAGGGTACATTTTGAACTTGAAAGTTTCTAGATCAGTAGAAAATGCAGTTCCGAATTGTCCTCGAAGGAAAGACCTGAACGCGAAGTGCAAAAGCGTTCATAAACACGTCATCATGCCACGCGCTAGCGCATGGTCACGTGGCACTGTATGGAAGGTCCACAATGACGTCAGATGTTCGCGGACGTCAACGGAAGCAAAAACAGTGGGGAAAGTATAGAAGTGTTAAAAATGATGCTAGAACGTGGAGTTTTAAGGTGAAACATTGTAAATTGGACAAAAACGTTGCTACATTGGCCTAAGTATGATATTAGTAAGTTGTAGGAAAATAGCATGCACTGGTAAAAACCCATGGAATTCTGTGAAATAAAAGTTGTTAAACAGACGTTATGGTTAAGTTGCACCAATACAAACCTATACAATTAAATGAAAAAACTTTGTCAAAGGGATGTCATGGTTACAAGTAAAACCAAAAAAAAATTAAATTCGCCACTTATGGCAAGCTATGCAACCATACCTTGCGCCACCACAGTGCCACCACAGTGCACTGCTAAGACTAACACCCAGGACATCAAAGATGACATTACAAATGTCTCCACCTCTCCCCGCTTCCATGTACTTTCTCCCTCTTCCCTTTCCCATGCACTTGCGCGTTCTCAATGTCACTGGGCCTAGTAAGATCGTTGTTTTGTTCTCCCCTGTTCCCCTCCCTTTGCCTGGTCGCGCTCTGAAACACTTGTGTACGAGCGTGATGTAAATAAAATATTTAATTCCCTTGATGACATCACTGATGACATCACATATCTGGCCCACTTGTTTTTATTCACCGACATATCTAGGCAAGGTGGTTTTGTTCACTGACAGTTAGAATATTAAAATTCAAAAGGTGCTGTATATCTAGACGTTAGCCTTGTCATATGTTCTTAAAGTACTTTCCTTAGGGTTTCGTCTCAGGTCATGGTTCACGTACATTGGGCAATAGGCAGGCCTCAAACACACAATTAATTTGTATACATGAAGATAGACTTTAATGCTATTAACATTTTCTGATGATGCTGTTTCTTTCTTCCTTACTTTAGTTTCCCTGTGTGTGACTCTGATGTGTATAAATTGTGGGTCCTCATATGTATTGTTTGTACTAGCACAAGTGTGTGGTAAGTCTTGAATTGTTAGCTAGTTATTACATTTAACATTACACAATCACCCCTGACATCTTGTTACCAACATTATAAACACAACCCCTTCTAGGGACTTTTCATCAAAATAAATTTCACATGTGATGTCATCAATGACATTTGGGATGTCATCTTTGATGCCCTGGGTGTTAGTCTTAGCAGTGCACGGTGGTGGTGAGAGTTATGGTTGCTTAGCTTACCATAACTAGCGAATTTCTGGGGTTTTTCAGTTTTACTTGTAACCAACATCAGTTCCAAAGTTACACTTTTCAGGAAGGTTTGCTACATGATTGAACAATGCAACTGGTTATGGTTCAAAGCTCAAAAAAGATAAGGAAAGTTTGTGTAAGTATCTCACTAAATCCCAAAACACTAGGCTAGGCCTAGGGAGGGATTCCTGAACAGGTTACCACCAACCAAAGTTAGGGAAGAGTGAGATAGGGATAGGACTTTACACCCATGTAACACTATAGAAAATGGGGGCAGGCGAGGGGGATCAGGCATGTTAACTTACCCCCTGGCTGTGGTTTCTTCAGGGACCACGGCTGAGGTTCCAGATTCCTTTGGGGACAAAATCGTCTGTGCTTGGGCCGGTTGAGAGATGCCCTTGGGTTGCAGGTGCAAAGGTCACTTTCGGTGTCTGGATTTGGTTTCGGTTGGTCGTGGTTCTTGGAGCTCAATTTCAGACACCTTGCAGCAGAACACTGTCATGATGCGGAGGTCAGCACAACCAACGGCGCAGGGCACTTAGAAGCTTCTGTGGCATCTCGGACACCATCGAACACGCACCGGACTGCATCACCCAAGGTCCCAAGCATACCGTGCTCAGCATCTGCAATCAAGTCATCACGGTCTCTCCACTGTCGGCGTTCATTCAACCCGGAAGGAGACGAGAACGAAACGCTGCTGCAGAGATCAGAACCCACTACCTTATAAGCCAGATAAGACCTAGCACTCGCGCCTCACAGCTGTGCTCTTAGCCTGTCTTTGGCACGTATCCATTTGGATTACTACTCTATATTTTTGACCCCTTCTTCTGCATTTGACCTGCCTATTGGGTTCTGTTTTGCGCAGGTCTTTTTGCTTTGGCTAAGGATAAGTCCTCTTCTTCTCTGCCCACTCGACCATCGGATCCATCATATACAAGGTAAACAGGGGTATTTAGGGTTGGGGTGCAGGATGGCATTTGTGATTGTATTGACTCACCACATGTGCTATTATTCTTTTACAGCTCCTGTACTGATGTGCGGGTGCACTTCCCCAGTCTTTTGCCAAATCATCCGGTTGGAAAATACACCTGGGAATGAATCAGAGAGGTCTGTGTGGCTTGACAAAAACCAAGGCGAAGAAAAGATGAAGACTTCTGCTGAGCAGGCAACCTCAGGATACCTCCAGAGAGGAAAGAAGACTGTTAGGAAAGATTTCTCTTTTGGAAACTTTCCCCCCATAGTTTCTATGGACCCCCAATCTGTTTGCTTTGTTTTTTAATCTATTCTGACTTTTTGATGGAAAGTAAAGCCTTCAGCTTCGCTTCCTCTGCCTTTTGCTCATTTTGTTATCGGGAAACTGATCAGTCCTTCACACTATCAGTACTGGGAAACTAGCTTTCCTTTTTATCATTTACATTTGTGTATCTTTTCAACATTGTACACAGCATCTTACAATGCAGTGCAATGGGGATACTTTTGTATCACCCTATCTTTTAACACTTGGGATTTCTGGTTACTTTTATATGTGCCTAAAGACAAGCTGGTGGCAGCAGATATATTTTTACCAGTTGCGTTATTTCTAATGTGCACATTTGCGTTTACCACGATGGCGACTAAACGTGGCTAGTGTACTAAAATGGCCATGCCACGAGATTTTTGCTTGTTCTTTGGCCAAATTGTTGTGCGGCCTTCTTTCTGCTATGCCAGGTCCGGAAATACCATATAAGGTCATGCACTTGCCCGGGAAAGCTGCTGCTTTCGTGGTTTAGTGATGCCTTTGTGTGTATGAGGCCCAGGAAGTAGTGGCCTGTCTGGTCCCACTCCACATCTATGGTCCCAATTGAGTCTAGGTGTGGGGCATGGATGAAACCAATAGCTGTCCTTGTTTAGACAACTACTGGCTGTTTCAATGGTGCAGATCCTTACCATTGTTGGGCTTAGACTCCTGCATCCATTTCTTCAGATCAGCGTTGGAGCCAAGAATCTCTCGTAGACAAACAGCCGACTGAAGATCGGAAGAAGACTCCAGAAGAGGCCTGGTATCCCATCCTGCTTCCGGCCCGGTGAAGCCATGTTGAACTACCTGATCTCTGAAGACCCGGAGTAGTGCTTCAGCCCTTGGATTAGTGGGACCAACTAGTCTTGCCGCCTTCTTGAGGATCCAGCCATCCTGAGCTTTCGGGATGTGTCCCTGAGCCACCCGGTGGACTGATTAGCTCTTTCGTGGGTTACCTTACCGGAAGCGTCGCCATTCTGCATTTTCACCCGGAACTTTGGTGATCACCAGCTTGTGGTACAAGTCGCTTTCCCTGTGAATTTCAGCCTCCCAGCCTCATGGGATCCTGTCCTGGAGACGCTTCTTCAAATGCGACTGGAAGGATGCCTGCCGTCATCTCTCTTTCTTTCCCCCACCCTGTGAAGTGTCCTCCCCCCGACCCAGTCGACCCAGTCGACCCATCAAGTCATGTGAAACAAAATCTGAGTTCCGGTGGGTATGTATGTGCAAAGCATTTGTCTCCCCCGTGTCTTCCATAGGATAACATTGAGAACCAGTCTCTTTGGATCCTAACATTATTTCCACTGCATATTGGTCGTGGGAGCTAGTAGTAACATCTAAAAGATGACGCATTTTACTTAACTTGTAAGTTTGTTGCATCTCTTCTTTTGAACCATCACCAACACAAGTAATTTACCTGCTACAAATACATTCTGTGGAGAAGCCTTTCGGCACCTGTGACCTTTGGGCACAAGGCTCCATTATTCTCAGGGATTGGACTTCTGAAGTTAGTTAAAAACACTTGTGACTTGGTTCCATCTTTACTGCATTCATTTACTTACCTCTTGTAGTGTGTTTAAGTCATTGAATGCATTTCAAAAACCCACAGGGAATGTATATATGTTTATTATTGAGTATTGTGCGCTAATATCACCCGTTTAATTGTTTAGCGTGTATTTAAGGCTTAGAATAATTTTGTATTTTTATACATTCCTGTCTAAATTGAATTATTGTGTACTTCACTGTGTGGACCCGACCCCACTCACACTCTCCCGAGAAGAGCCATGACTGCTCTCCACGTTGGTATTGTATGAAATTACCGAATGCAAAAAGTCCGACCTCCAAAAGTCCAACCACCATTTTTCCCAGATATATATGTGGGGGGGTAAAGTTAATAAAAATGTATAGGGGTAAGGTGGGAGGTTGTGGGGGGTCTCCCCCCACATATATATCTGCAGAAAAATGAAGAAAAAAAAAAATCGGACTTTTGGTAGTCAGACTTTTGCATTCGGTCATTTCACGCAGATCCCTCCACGTTGACCTTGATTGGTTTTTGGCTAACCTCTCAGACCTCCCTGTTCTCTATAACTAGGATGGCCTCCTAAAATCTGTCCACCAGGCCAGATTCTAGAAATACATCTTCATAAAGACGAGTTTCAGCGGGAGCCACCATACAGCTGGGCAAGCCCTGTGGGACTCTGGACATCACAAGCCCCACCTTGGGCTCTGGCCTGACCCCGCCCCCAACCCGCCTTTATGCCAGGCCTGCCCAAAGCAGCAGCTGGCCACAAGCCCCACTGGGTGCTCACCCACTCTTTAGATTATTTAAAAAAACAACAAAAAATAAACAAGGTCCTGTAAATGTGCTGACAGCACTTACCGGTGCGCGTCTGCCTGTCTTCCAGTCCAGGCCCTCTGGTTGCCAGTCCCACCCCAGCCACTCATTGATTTGTTGGGGCAGGACAGGAAGTCAGGCAGACGTGCTCCTGTAAATGCTGCCGGCACACCAGGAGCACATCTTTTTTTAAAATGTATTTTTTTGCCCCAGCCACGTCATAACTGGAACACTTCCTGGTGGTGCTGTGAGGCAGCATTGAATTCAAAAAGGTAAGTGAGACCCTTTGTTTCTCCTGCAAGTACCCTTTATCCCCTTTTGATGCCCCAACCCATTTAGCTGCCCCAGGTCCGTTTTGCCCCTTTCCTTGACCCCCCAGACCCATTTAGCCACTTTCTGTGACCCGTAACCCACTTAGCTGCCCTCCAGTCCCTTTGATGTCCCTTAACCCTTTTAGCGGCCCCAGGCCCATTTTATCCCTTTTCTTGACCGCCCAGTCCCATTTAGCCCCTTTTGTTGCCCCAACCCGTTAGTGTACCTTTTTTAATCCGTTATTGCATTTTCTAGCCCCATTTTGTTGCGCCCAGACCCTTTTGTTGCTCCTTTTGTAGCACCCAAACCCTTTAGCCAATTGTTGCCCTCCAGTCCCATTTAGCCCTTTTTGTTGCCCGTAGCACCTCTTCTTGCCCCGGTCTGCCTCTGTTTTTGGCCCTTGTGGCCCTCAGCGCCCTTTAGCCAATTGTGTTGCCCCCAGTACTGTTTATCCCATTTTCTTGCTCCCTTCAGCCCCTTTTCTCACCCCTTTCCCTTTTTTTGCCGCAAACTTCTTTAGCTTCTTTTATTGCCCCAATCCCTTTACACAGCCCTGTTTTCTTGTACTCTGACACAGCCGCCACCCTGTTTTGCACAGCCATTTCCCAGGCTCGCCTCGTGTTGGGCCCTAAAAGTCGGCCCAGACCCCCAGGCTCACCTGACCCAAGACATCTGTGGCTCCCCTATGTCTAAGTCACCACCGCCAGGTGGTCCTTAACGGACAAAGGAACGGGTGGGATTGGCTGTTTGTGTTGGAGACCCTGAACCTTGTGCAAGCAAGTCTTTCTATTGTGTTTTTCGTTTGGGAAGGAGTGGCCAGAATCATCAAAAGTCTATCCATTCCACGGAGCGACATGTCTGTTTGTGCTGTTCGTGTCTGTTGTGTTCAAGAGAGATGCCAAAATACAAAGACTTGTCTGAGCCAAATAATTTGGAAGGACAACAGAGGACGCGCAGCCAAGCACGAAACCACAAACATGGTGAGTCCACATGTAGAATCATATCTGCGACTGAAAGTGAGCGCCACCCTCCAACTAACCATAATGTTAAGGAAAACACTATTGTTATCAACATTGCCACAAAAGTGCCTAATATGCCTTCTAGTGAAGGTCATGAGGAAATAACCAGTGCATTTAATCCTGGTACCCCACCTTCGGACCCACCTTTGGACCTAGAGTACACCTCCTTCTCCTCTCCCTTAACTTTTGTTGATGTCCCGGAATTGGAGCGAGACGGCTTGAACGCTGTGCGATTTTCGATAGAAGATCCCTATGAGTTGGGATATGGGGACGCTGCTGCAGAGCAGTGCTCTGCTGGTGCTTTGAAATCGGCGGACTGGAGAGGACCCGGCAGTGTTCTGCCCCGCAGCTCTGCTGGCTTTGCCACTGTCGAAATTAAACTAGCACTCTCAGAGAGTGACGGAACGTTGAAGGCAAGCCGGTGGGAGCTGACGAGTTCACGGAAGCAGTTGCTGACACCTGTGATTAATTCGGCTCTCCCTGTGGGCGACGGAACCGTGAAAGCAAGCTGGTGGGAGCAGAGTTTACGGAAGCAGATACAGAATCCCAGAGTGAAGCCTGAGAAGACGGGTGCAGTGATGTACTGTAGTGATGTTCCTTTGTGTCCCTTTGCTTCTTGTTGGTTTCCCTAGGGAGGGAGAAGTGTAGTGATGTAACGTGGAGTGTTATGATGTCAGTCTATGTGGAATGTGGGGCACTGAATGTTCTGTGAGAGACGGTTGGTTTATTAGAGTGAGAGTGGCTACATGGGTGTGGGGCAAGCCCGGTGTTCCTCATCTGTATCGTGTCTTGTGGATCCTACCATCCCTGTGTGTGTGTACTATGGAAGATAAGTGCTGAGCTAGGACATTAAAGCAAGCTGAACTTACCCGCTTCCCTCGACCTCACTTTGTTACAACGTGCGCATGCCGGACTCTGGGAGGAACGTCTGACCTCTAGTGGAGCTAGGCTCCACTGCATGTAATGCATGCATAGTCACGTCCCACTTGAATATGCTTGGGAATCAACACAAAACCTAGCAATACCCTCTGTTGTAAGTGAAGCGGTGTCAGAAATAGGAGAAACATGCGCATTAAAGGAGCCAGATGTATACAAAAACAAATTGACAACTGACTACATTGGCACAAGTGAAACGGTATGTGATAAGTCAAAATCAGATCAAAATGGCAACGAGCAGGTTAAAAATCATGAAGAAGTACAAGTAGTATAAGAAAATGAGCTATATGAAGTGTGCAATATCGAACAACAAAAACTAGCAAAAACATCTAATAAGATCTCGCCAGAGACGTCACAAATGACCAGGAGAAACGAAATGCAGCCATGTCACAAAGTGATGCCTAGACAAACATCAAAATCGAATGCACAGCGTGATCAGATCCTGACTGCAACTAAACCAGGATTAGACTCTCGATCCTGGAAAAGCGCTGCACAACTGCACTGCAAGAAGAAGAACACACCCAGTGTTGTCCGAACTCATTCATTACACATTTTGAGCATTCATCGATCCAACAAAATTCTATAACTAGGGACACAATTTCAAAATCTACATTGGCCCCGCCAGATTGTTCCAATAAAGTCCACCAAGCTCAGGTGAAAAAAAGCTCAGTCCCTCAAAAGTGTCAAGAAAAAGGCGATTGGACACTACAAGTAACTCTGATTCAACGGATTTCACTGCAGATTCAAATATGGAAGAAAGAACCTGCAATAGATCAGCCTACCTTCAAGGAATCCGACATTTGAAGCATTGGCACCAGAAAATGAGAGATAAAGCTATTGATAAAGTGTCTCGTAATTCTGATAATCTGCAAATACAAAATACCATAACGTCAACACTTACCATTGCGTTAAACCCCTTTCTGAAAATATATGAATCCATGCTTGATAGCTTCAAAGACCAGCAACCTTGTTCGCTATGACACAGACAAAAATGATACACATAGAAGCTTTTGTAAATACATTACAGCAAAGGTTGCACAGGGAGGTTGAATCGGAAAGTCTGCCTCAAAAACTCTTGCCCGACCATTTGAGAGAAATTGGAGCAAACAAGAAGATACAGCTTGAAGTGGCTGAAGAAATTTTAAAATGGGGCAAAGAATCAAAGAAAACTATTTACGATATAGAAACAATTATACAAACAAACCAAGAACTATTAAATCAGAAATCTAAATCCGCAACCTTTAACATCAACACACAGCAAGAAGAAATGCAACTAATAGCACCAGCACTGGCCCCCAAAATTGTGAATGAATCTCATAATTTCCTCCCAACAAATTTAGAAATACCTAACAACAACCAATCTGAAGCACATCTACAAATGGAATCGATGATAGACCTAACATCTATTGCAATAGATGAAAGCACATCAGTCAGCTTAATTGATGTAGCAAAGTTATCGCAATTACCAGCGAATGTAAAAAAATACAAACATCGATGTGAGTGCTGAAAAGTCTACTAATGACCAGCAGGAGAGTGAAGCCAATTATGTATGACATGTTTTTACTCCAGAAAAAAGGAAACAAATGGTCAAAAACAGCGCCCGTATGCAAACAAAAAAAATATATTGTTTTGCAACTAATCAAGTAAGCAAACCAAGTGGATCAAAAGGATTTATCCACAGCTTGAAAATTCCTCCCACTAGAAACGACCCAGGGCCATTGCCCGGTAAACAACTGGCGAAAACCAAAAGAGCAGAAACAAATGACTCATTAGTAGTAGAACATCAAAAATTAACAAATAAAAACATTGAACATACGGAAGTGTCCAAACACCATATAACAGAGATTGAAGAAATATCATTTAATGAAGAAGGGTCAGAAAATGGAGAAATGGCGCGCCTGCTCTCAAAGACAACAGTCTGTATTACCCTCTTGAGTAAGGAACAGTCAGTTGGGTCACATCAGCCAGTGATCGGGAAACAAGACACCCAAAAAATACATGTAATACAGACACTTTTCGGACCTTAGAAGAATCCCGGAAAAATGCAATACGCATGTTTGAGGAAAATACAACTCACTCAACAAGCGACCAAGCAGAACGGAACGCAAACACAGCTGTTATTCATACAAATACAGTGTTGCCTGATATAACAGTGTTAAATCAACTGCACTTCAAACCAATGACATGTAAACGCTGGCATGGAAATCCACCTGCAGAAGAGTTTATACCATCTAATCTGAGTCATAATATCAAAAATCAAGAAAGAGATGCTGAAGAAAACAGACAACATAATGAACACATCATAAAAAAAATCATGTGTCTACTTGTAACGACTTCTACCATTAAACAATGGTTTGGCACTAAATCGTACCAACATTTTCAAACTCTTCAATCTGATTCAACAGCTACGTAGCCTAGAATCATTCGATATTGCAGCCGTAGAATTTCCAATCGCCAGCCAATTTGATTGTGCTTGTTGGCGTATCGATTCAAAAATAATAAGAACTTTACTTTTGGAAGAAGCCATGACTTTGTGGCCATTAGGCTTCGATATAAAAGAGGAGAATACTGCCTCCACATGCGCAAATAACCAAATAAGATCAACTAGTGGGGAAACTATTAAAACTTGTGCAACAACAGCCACGAAAATGGTAAATTTTACGTCTAATCAAACATACAAACCAATATTGCTGGGGCCGACAAGGCAGGGAAATGCAGATGAAAAAGCGCCTACACCTATAAAAATAATGCTGAACAAATCCCCTACTAGCAAGCGAGAAATATGCATACCTGCTACTGAGAGCACGTAAGGTTCGGCTGACGAAAATTGGGAATGGCTCTCCAAATGTCTAAATTCCAATAAATACCAATAGCATCAAGAATTGGTGCAGCGAGAGACACTGAAAATAGGAAGCTGGAATACTCGTGGTCATAATCATCTCTTCAACAACAAATGTGCAAATCTAAAAAGATATCCTTTGCCTACAGGAAATGTGGCTGAGTATGGCTTTGCTAGTAGATGGGTACACACTTTTAATCAACCCCGCCAAAAGAAATAAACAAGGTAGACCATCCTCGAGGCTAATTATCATGATCAAAAATGAGTTGGGGTTTAAAATCTCCAAACATCAGACCCCAAATCATTCAATGCAAATGGTAACTTTAGATTTAGAATCCACATAAACATCCTGTGCACCTAAATATTGAATCTCAACTGGAACCCAATCGAATTGGACAATAAATCCTTCATAGAAGAAGTAACCACGTTATTAGCTAATGAGAGAATTGACCATCCAACTGCTTGGGTGATTTTGTGTGCCGATTTGAACATGAACTGCTTGTATCACAATCCAGAGGCCAGACTAAATGCAAACAAAAACACCCTAGACATCCCTCAAGAATGCTCAAATGGATGAAGATGATACAAGTAGAAGTAGATTTCGCCTAAAACCTAAACAAGTCCAAGTGGTGACTCAACAATACATATCGACTGTAACAATAAACGCATCAGAGTGTGATTACACACCGTTTCTAAACGCATTCAAAATCACTTCCACCTCCAACTTGAAACCCCACTTCAAATTTCTCCACAAATACAATGAAGAGATTTTCAAGAAAAAGAGGGAATTAAAACAAAGATCTGAGACAGTTAAGAGAACATCATGGCTATGCAATTAATAACCAAATCAGATTGCGCAAACAAAAATATTGAAAATGGCTAAAGAATCACAAATGCAGTATCGCCCAAAATGATGCTGAACAGATGATAAAAATCATTGAATCAAACAACCTTGAAAGTTTATTAAGGCTATTAAGCTGTGCAGTCGAAGAAACAAATTGGATACGATTCTTTAGCAACCTCTTTGGTCAAGAATCCAGCGTTTTGATGGATGTGATCCATCAGACGCATGATAAATGGGATTTTCTGGTGGAGAGACAAGAAATCATTAAGCATTTAAACAGTTGGAACTGCCCAAATTTTATCTTGAAACCAATCATAGCCCTCTAGTCTAGCACCTCGATCGAAACCAGATTAAATAACGAAGGGCTGCTCAGCAAAAGTATAGCTACCTACAAAGGACTAAACCAAGGTTTCTGCTAGCTGCTTAACTATTTGAACTATATATCTCTGATCTGGAACATTTGTTAAATGCAGCTAAAACATTTCCACCAAAAATAAATGGTCAAAGTATAAATTGGATGCTGTATGCAGATGACCTTGTGATTCTTGACCAGACACCGATTGGTATACAAAGATCACTGCATGCCCTCCATGAATATACAGAGAAAAACCCTCTAAAAATAAACCTTAGGAAATCAGGGATTCTAGTCTTAGAAAGATCTGGAGGAAATAGAAAGAAAAGACAGATGACTTGGAGGGTCGGGAATATACCCATTGAACAGATCTATTGCATGCGATACCTTGGAATAAATGTAAATCCAAGTATAGGCGATAAGCCGCGTACTGAAGAGTTAAAATCTCGCATGAAAAATTTAACAGAACAGGGAACTATAATTCACAAAAAATATGGAACATTTTCACTGATACCAACGATAAAATTTTACAAGCAGAAGGTCATCCCTACCCTGACTGATGGGCCGAAGCCATGCTTTGCTTTCCCTGGAAAGAATGGGCAATCTTAGAAGGGATGTATTGGTGGAAAATCTTACATCTTCTGAGCTGTATGCCTATCAGTCTGATAAGGTATGAGTTAGGCCTGCAGTCAATCTATTCCATTGCCGCATGGAAAACCCTCTAATTTTACAGAAAATGCGTCTCTAGTCCTGCTCCTATTCAATTCTATATGTTTTCCAGCGAGGCACTGACGAAAAGCAATGAAGTGCTCAATCAATGGCTTGAACATTGCAAGGCTATAATGTCTGGAGCGGACATAGATATACAAACAATAAAAACAAACCCAGATGCAGCAAAAAATAAACTTTGTGAGTGGGATTGGATTGAGACAGAAACAGAAAAAAATTGTTATAAGCTCCATATCGATTTACAAGGAGATATAAGAGCGGTTAACAAACTACCAAAATATCTCAGCAAATTCCCCTACCCGCACTCCGAGAACTCTTTCTACGATTTAGACTGAACATAGTTCTAACAAATCAAATTTAGAAAACAAGAGGGAAAAGTGATGACGGAACTGAAAAGTTCAGACTGTGTGGAGCACCACCAGAGATATTGAAACATCTAGTCTTAATCTACCCTAAACTCAGGGAATTTCAGGCGAATCATCTAGGAGCGTTAATATTGAGCACTACAACACTCAGTATTGATGAACTGTGGGAACACATAAACCAAGGATGAAACGTTAAATCAATAATAGCCTTGACAGCATATCTGGATGCCATATTCCCCTGTGATTCAGCAGATCGCCTGCTAACATATGGATAACAACTGTTCTGACTCACGTAATTAATCAATGAATTTCTTCTTATTGCTAATGTGCTGAACTTGCAGAAAGCAACAGCGATTTAGACAATAGCTAAATTGCTACACATTGTGTTGTTCTATGGACATATTTGAACTATTTTGTATTTTAGTGCATTTCTTTCTTCCTTGATTTTCTTTTCTTTTAATGTCATAAAATTGTAGATGCGAGATATAATATGAGGTCCACCAATGGTAAGGATCTGCACCCTTCAAACCTTGAGTGGCTATCCAATCCTGGATAGCCACTGGCTACATCTACCCAGCAACAGACATTCAGGTACCAGGATGTGTACTGGGACCAGACAGTCAGAGCTCCCACATTCAAGCCCACTCATAAACCACCTCTTTCGCAGGAATGCAGCAGCTTTTCCCCAGGGCTTCCCATATATGGCAATTCTGGAAGCGAGAGGACAGGAAGACCAAAGAACAATATCCCGGACCGATAGCTCAAGGGGCAACGCGCTCGCCTTGGAAGCAAGACGACACAGAGCGACACAGTTTTGCTCCCCGGGTCCGCGCTTAGAAGCCTCTCGGTGTTAAGTGCGTTATAAATAACCTATCATTTCATATTATATAACAATATGGCCAAAGGACCGGCGAAATCCTTGTGGCACTGCCATCTTAAAGTGGAGCCACTCTTAGTAGACAACTGCAGTAAATACAACAGTGCACAAGTAAAAAGTATAAAACACAAAAATATCCATTGCCACCAGCCCATTGTGAGAAACCGGTCAAATATAAATCACCAGGGGTCTGTCATCCAGGTGGCCAAGGCATGACAATCGCTATTGGATCCAGTTCCTGGGGGTGGACCAGTGCTGATCACCTGAATGGGGGGTTCCATGGGAGTGGAAGTGGGACACCGATGGGTGGGACGCGGTATCCCCTTCTTATAACACCCTTTCCCCATCCTACCTCGTGGGATATTCAAACACTCTACCCCCTCTCACATTTTCCAACTCTACCATTTTCTCACATCATGAAAGATGACAGACAAACACCAGAGCTGTTTACCTGAGGTGTCCCAACACAAGGGTCAGGCAAAGACAGGCAATTGACCAGAATCACATACTCCTGACGGCCCTTCCCCTTCCCCACAGGGATAAAAGGTGGAGCACTAGAGCACCATACGAGCAAGGCAGACCGCACGACAAGACAGCTATCCAGGCACAGCAGTGCAGGAGGAGGCGAAAGACAGCATGAACAAAGAGGGTGACAAGGAGAGAAGCGAACTTCCCCTTTCCGACCAAGGCCTGTGAGATCTCTGTGGAAGGAATTGTAAGACCGCAAACAATAGCCCAAGTGTGTTGCAGCAGATGTCAACGGTACACGGAGCGTGCCTATGCTGATAAGCAGGAGAGAGGGAGACACCTGCTACCGTGGTACCTGCTTTGACTCCCGATACGAAGAAAGCCAAGCAGTTCATCACAGCCGATGAGTCGAGGGGAGGATCGATAAAGAAACTGAAACGGGTTGAACTAAAGTAGCAAACGGCTGATTGCAGAATGTACAAAGAGCAGCTGATGTAAAAGGGAAAGCCAGCTGCAGATCAGACAGGCACCACGTGGGTGCTCACTCGAGAAACTCTGTGCAATTACCCGATTGTTGAAACTACTATTGCCAGAAGGCCTTGGGAAATGCGAGAAGAGGGTCAAAGTGGTCATACGTGGGTCGAGTCAAATTCTCTGTTCAGTCGAAAGTGTTTGTCCACCAGATGATAGAGAAGAAGGGAAGCGAATCCCACATCATAAGAAAGTAGAAGGAACTGTGAGATTGGCAAGAGTGAACCTGAAAGAGGGATGCCGATGAAAAGGGTCAAAGTCTAAAGTCCCATAGGAACAGTGTGTAGACAAGAGTGAACCCGGCAGAGAGTGGTCCACACTGAACTGTTTTGAAAAAACATTAAGATTCGAGAATATAAGCAGAGGAGATTGTGTCGAAAGCCATAGTGAACCTGACCGAGGGAGGCAAACAGTTGAGAAGGATCTTCGCCCGGAAGAGGGGGATCCAGGGGTAAGAAACTCACACCTCAACAACACGTGAATGCAACTGAGAAATTGTTTTTGAATACAAGCCAAAATGAACCAGACGGAGGGAGGCGGATATTCGAGAGGGGTCTCAGGCCCGGAAGAGCGGGATCCAAGGGGTGAAGAATCAGCACCTCAAGTGCAACACAATAAGAACTTTTTTGTTTGTTGATTTTGAATCGATCAGGCAATTGGATCCAGGAAAGCTAACCTCCGAAGGTCCTGATATCGTTAAGAACTATTTGGGGATCTGAGCCAGGAAGAGGGGGAATCCCAAGGTGAAAAGTAATCACTCAATGTACATAGTGAGAGTAACTTTTGCTGTTATATTGAATACATGAGGCCCTCAAGGGCAAGAGACTTTTTTCAGGGCAAGAGACTTGGCCATCGACGGTCCTGATAGCTGAGAGGAAACCTCCATGCAAGGGAGAAACCGGAGGAGCAAGGGAGCACAGGAGAAACCCATGCAATTACCTGTTATGTAGAGGGTAAACCTCTAAAGTCAATCCGTGGAGTGTCCTGTAAGGAATCACTCGCAATGCGCACAGCGTTCATCGTGTGACTGTGCCCGCCCTTTTATATATTGATAAATACTGGTCTGATTACATCCCACATTAGCGACGTACAACATCATCACGTCCCAATGTATACATGGGGCGTCGTGATTAGTAATATCGCACTGCGAAATCCAATAGTTTCTCCATGTGGGTAGAACGTGTGCATTTTTTAACTACTGTAGACAAATATGTATACATAGTGTGACTATCCTACCACTAGAAATATTGATGAATATATTCTAATTTATCCTTTAGATACTTTGGAAATCTGAAGAAGACTAATCAGCTCCCGAAGAAGGGATACTCCCGAAACGTGTTCAGCTAATTTTATGTTGGAATTATTTGTTTAGAAATTTAGTTTTATTATGCTTCTTAATAATTAAATACGATTTTGATCTTTTGAATATTATGCTTCTAGAATGATCTTTTAAGAATCTGTACTAATTATCCTGATAGATGATCATTATCAAAGCATTGACTGCCTTTATAGAAGGTATCACAGGTATGCAGGGGACGGGAGTGTCCATCAATATAGGACACTGTTAATAATTTCTAGTTTCAGGAAGCAAAAGAGCGCTTTACAGTCATCAGAGGAAGAACAAGGATAGGGAGCAGAGACCACAGGTGAGGGAAGGCAATTGTCAGCATTGGCTCTACAATTAACCAGGGGAAGCAACAGTGGGGATCAGATCACCCAGTCTCAGGTATGGTGGGGAGTGGACGGTGCATGGACCTAAGTGTTAAGGGGGAGCCATTCCTTGCAGAGGAGGGTCTTTAGCTCTTTCCTGAACTGTGAAAGTGAGGGATGAGTCGGATGTTGATGGGGAGGAAGTTCCAGAGTCTTGGGGCATAGACAGAGAAGGCCCGTCTTCTGTTTTTTCCTTCCTGCACCAGCGGAGTTTAAGTCTGCACAAGCCCTTACTTCTGGTGGATCATGGGCCTTCAGAGATTCTGAGTTTCTCATTGAGCTAGCTTGGGGACTTCAGAGTGACAGCCTCGTAGATGATGCAACAGGATTTGAAGGGGATATAGACTTGAGGTGGAGCCACGGTAGTTCGATGAGGGTCAGGACACTTCTCAGGGGTGCAAGGATAGCCACTGGATGGACTTCCTAAAGGGCATTGCCACAATCCAGGTTACAGTCAAAGATAATTTGGGTCTTGTGACTCCCAACCTGTCATGGCGTCATTCTTCCATTTTGGAGTCAGGTATTGGCACTGTTAATGCCTTTCATCGCCTTAGACTTTGCTGCAGACTTCCTTCAAAGGGCCTCGGATCATTAGTCCTGGGTCTGGTTCTCCCTTGAGCGGGTCCTCCTTCATCAACAGCCCAAATATTGTCTTGTCTGCAGCTCCCCTGTGATCCTGTTAGCATTTAACCTTCAGTCTCTCCTAATAGGGAGATGCCAATGTGCTTCGCCCCATTAAAGCCTATGTGGAAAATATTCAGATTCTTTAAAAAGTTTGACAAAGGATTGATATGATATTTTATTCATAGAGTGCCTATACACAAGTGTTTCATTGATAAGTTATGTGCCTCTCAAACTGTTGCATTTTGGATTTCACTGTTACTCTGTCTTTTAGAGACACGTTAACTTTTGTTACTATGTATCCCTGATTTTTAGTGCTTACCTGCAATTGTGGGTGTTACCTTAAAGCAAAACTCTTTTAAAAAAAGGGTGTATTTTCTGTTTGTATACTGTAGGGAATACTAAAGTATTTGTGCTGATGTATGTAAACCTTAAGAATTAAGCCAGCCAGCCAGCTAATCCATAACAGATATCACCGAGAGGTGTGGGGGAAGCGATGTTGGCACACACTGACAGACATCACAGAGGGGGGTTAATGTCCAGGGCCTTTGAATATGCTGCTGTGCATCACAGTGAGATGACAATAAAAGACAAGTTTGAGGCGATCATGCACATCACTGAGAAACATCACATCACAGTGAGATGGTGTATGAAAACGATGAGGCATTTAAGCACACTGCTGTGGGACCTCCTAGGTAGATGGGGAGGTGCTGGGGGAGAGGACAACACCATGGATTTCGTACATCCACACATACTCGAGCTTCAGGGGAGGGATGTGTTTAGCATTTAAGTATATTAAGTAACAATATGAGCTTCCTTTTGGAAATGGCGATAAAACAAGGGGAGAGGACATGGCCAGAGCAATTTAGCACATTTCTTAGGTACATAATGGGGGGATAGAACAGGGAAATATCTTGAGCATTATTTCACACTGCGGAACATCACAATAGGACAAACAGAAAAAGAGAGATGTCTGGGGTGCTGCTCATTGCTCAAGTACATCGGTGAGTCTGAGGCACCAAAATAGCATTCTGATTTCTTTTTGCCTTGCTCAGGGAAAATCATGGATGATGTCCCTTGGACTCTGGTTCTTGGGGACATGGGGGATGGATGGAAGGAGGAGAATGATATGAATGTTGTATGCCCCACTAAAAAGGACATTACAGAATTATGATGGTAAAAGGCCAAGTCCAGGGCATTCTATCACACTGCTCTCTCATGCCATTGTATCAGTGGTCTTTTACACCAGTAGCTATCTGTAGAGATGTACCTCCACCACAGGTAAGACACAAGCTCCAGGTAAGTACAATAATAGTTCTGCTTTATTGACCCTGGTCCTCCCAACATGTGGGATAGTTACATAAGAGACAACACTCAGTTAGATGATAATGTACAGCAAACACTGGTCCCCCTCACCCTCTAGCCAGCTCTTCCTCCAACTGCCTGGACCAACCGTCCATCTTAGAACCCCAGGACCATAACACTCAAGACGCACAACATTCCATGCTGTGACACCAACCCAGTCCTATAACTCCAAGACCAAGTCACCACATTTCTCCCCCAGTTACCGTTACCACAACCATGAGAATGGAACACCAAAGATGACCAGCAGCCCCCATCTCATGAACACCATACACCCCGAACAACTCCCTAAATTGTGGCCACCTAAGTAGGAAAATGCCTAGGAGCCCAATAACCCAAAGGAAACCATAAAAGGATTACAACCTTCGAAACGCCAAGAAAACAGTAGGCGCACAAATAAAATGTGGAACAACAAGATTAAAGTAACCCATCTTGGCGTGAACCAAAACGTGAGTTAACCAGATGTAGACAACACCTCACACAAGCACCTACACCAAAATTCCAAAAGGCAAAAATACGCAAAGCAAATGCTCACAACCAGAATACCACACAGTGAGTTGCCCCCAACCAAACCTCACACAGAATGACCCGAGACCAACACCACTCTCTCCTAAACCTACCAAAAATAGGAGCAATGACAGAAAAATGTCCACCAAAATAACCAGAATACCACACAGTGAGTTGCCCCCAACCAAACCTCACACAGAATGACCCCAGACCAACACCACTCTCTCCTAAACCTACCAAAAATAGGAGCAATGACAGAAAAATGTCCACCAAAATAACTAAAGGACATCAAATCCGCCACTACGCCCCACAGAATATTCACCAACCACAAGAAAATAAAACATCCTTTTGCTCTGGGCTGCCCCCAGGGCCTCAGACCTGCCATGTCCAAGCACAAACTTCGCTCTCCCCCGAGCAAAAAAACAACCAACGTACCTCCAATGTAACTGAGCCTCCTTCTGCTTTGGACTGCCACTCCCAACGCCTCAGACCTGCCACGTCCGAGCACAAACCGAAATGCTCTACTATGAGCATTTCAGCAAACCCGAAACCTGTGGGAACTCTTTAAAAGAACACAACACAACAACCATTGCCTGAAAACCAAACAACTTCAACTCAGGGCACAAAATATGCATGACTGAAGAGTAGAAATGCAGATAACAGGCAAATCAAACTCCAAACCAGTAACACTGAAGCACACAAATTAAACAGATGACCCCAAACACCAACAAAACCGCAGGAAAAACCCGGCAAAAGACTCATCACTCTGGTAATGCTAAAACCCCAAAGAAAATCCCCTGCACCAGCAGTCCTGGAAACACCTGGCAGAAAACACAACCTTGTGCTAAAGCCCAATACATAATCCATGGTACCAGCTGTGCTGGAACAACTGGTAGAAGGCACATCCTTGTGCTAAAACCCAAACCAGCAAATCCGCCAAACCAGCAAATGCCAAACCAGCAACTGCTGGAACCAACCCGGCACATGGCATGTACTAGTGCTATGGACATAAGGAAAACCAGGAAACCCGCCAGGAAATGTACCTTATCCCCAGAACAACAGATTACAAAATGACATGACAGCAGATGATACATTTGCCAATCACCCCTAGTCATGACCTCCCACCCCCCCACCACACCCACATAACCAGAAGTGTCCCAAAACCGACAAGTCCAAAAACACCTGTAAGGAAAACAGTTTAAAACCTACAAGTTCAAATTCACCTGAAAAGGAAAACAGTTTAAAAGGTACACATGTTCATACAGCCCTATGCAAACCCCACACCCTCATGTACATGAAAAATAGCTAAAACATTTTTTTTAACCGTACTGATTTACATAATCACGACTCCTGTGTGACCCCACACCCTCATGTCCATGGAAACCACAAAATAGTAATACCAGGATAAACCTCAACCTAAACAACAAAGGCCACAACAGACACAAGCAATTTCACACACCACTGGCCTTGAAACTAAGCATAGCCCCAGGACCATGCACATGGAACTTCCTAAACCCACTAAAAAGGGCCACTACACAGAACACACAACATAAAACATTGGCACAACCCTAACACAACTAACCACAAGAAAACTTGCACTGACCACAGTCATACCTGCCAGGGTCCGTGATTCATAGCCATAGATCAAAATCTAGCTCCTTCATCTTGGCAGAAATATACTGACACATGTTGCAGACTTCTGCGGCAAACCAGTCTCCTTCCAGGCATACACCACAGCCCAGGGAAACCCGCCGCTCCTCCACTGCTTTCCCAAACCAATCGATGTAGAAGACTAAACTTCCTGTGATGTAGAACACTGAACAATATCCTGTGATGTTAATCTGAACCTCCTTTAGTCCTTGTGGCATGAGGCATCCTCATCCCCACAGAGGCACTCCAGTGGAACTCCCAGTTACGCTTAAAGTACTTGCGACAGGTGACGTATCCCTTGACCCCTCCCATAGTCCTGTGCGCGGCACAATGACCGCACGCACACCAACATGCCTGCAGATGACATTGCTGCGCTCCTCCCGCTCTGCGTAACTTCATAATTCCTATATAGGCAGTGGGATCGTATGGGAATCCCTGTCTTTCGATTTGCAGTCGCCTGCATGCCACAGCTGCCAGCCACCTGAATGCCAGATATCCCTCACTCCCTCAGGGCGGCCCAGCTCGCCAGATATGGCTGCTTTCGTTTTTACTACACCTCCAGCTGAATCTGTCCGGCCGTCCAGCCACAACAGGTATGCCCCGCTCCGTTCATTGACCTCCAACAACTCCACGGTGGCCAGCCCCGTCTGGCCAGCCAGCTACAGGGAAGTCTGGCTCTGCTCCTACTGGCGCACAAACTGAGGGATTTGGTCCTCCCAGCAGCCTACACCACCCGGCCTGTAGATGCTGAGGGCCCGGGACCACCTCCTCCGTTTCAGGTGCAGAGTCACCACCTCAGGGGGCAATGTCTACCCCCCCCCCCCCCGCCACTCCCTCAGCAGTCCTTGAAGTCAGCTTGTCACCAAAATGTAGAGCTGTACCTCAACCGCAGGTCAGACACAAGCTCCAGGTAAGTGCAATAATAACACTGCTTTATTGCCCCTGGTCCTCCAAGCATGTGGGATAGTTACATAAGACACACCACTCAGTTAGATGGTAATGTACAGCAAACACTGGTTCCCCCACATTCTCTAGTCAGCTCTTCCTCCAACTGCCTGGATCAACCATCCACGTTAGACCCGCAGCGGCAGAACACTCCAGACACACAACTTTCCACGCTGTGAGACAAACCCAGTCCCATAACTCCAAGACCAGGTCACCACACTATCCCCATCACCTCAGCATTCTCTTGCTCCATTTGCAGACTGATCATATCAGTCAATCTTACCCCATTGTCGACCGGTTTGTACATTCTGCAGCCATCCATAAATGGATCGGTGCTGCAGTGCCCTTTGTGCAGATGCAGATAATGGCAGCCGGAGCCACTGCAGGAAAAATTCAAATGAAGGGAGAGTGATAACACAGAAAACATTTCCCTATCGTGTCCCTCCACACCCCCTTCCTCTTCTCTGCATCCTACCCTCTGAACCTCTACTGCCTCACAACTACTCTTCAATGTCCTCCCGCTCTACCCATCCACAAACTCCTCTAACTCCACAACGTCCCGAATGTATTCCCATATCCTAGTCTCTGTTCCATCACAGCCTTCTCTCTGATCATGCCCTTCAGCCCACCTCCTCGTATACATCCTTCCTTCTACTCATCCCCAAGTTCATGTCTGCTCCTCTCCATTTACTTTAGCTCACCTTCTCTGCTACCCCTTTTGTTCCACTTCTTCTTCCGCCACTCTCCTCCTTTCCCAGCACTTACCTTCCTGTGCAGAAATACTTGGAGGAGTTGCCTCTACAGGTTGAGGTGAGGCCGAAGTCCACTCCTTCCCCTGAGGAGAAAGGCAAAGAGGTTTGCATTGAAGCTTTTTAGTGCACTACCCTCCACAACTTCCCCTCTGCTCCACCACACACTCATCCTCTGCTCCTTCACACTATGCATTTCTCTTTACCATAACCCCCCTTAGCTCCACAACAACCTCCTCCTCTGCTCCACCACATCCACCTTCTATCGCTTTCCAAATGGCCATCTGCTCTTAAATATCCTTCCCTGGCGTAATGCCAATCTCCCTTCTGCTCCTCAGCAATCCCTCTGCTCCCAATCAGAACCTTCATAGTGACCCTCCTCAGGATCCCTTCTTGTTCAACGCAAACTCCCGTTCTGCCGTCCAATATTCGCTCTGCTCCCCTCCAGTGTTCCTCTTCCCCTGTACAGTATGTCCTCTGCTGCTTCACAGCCTCCACTCCTACATATCTTGACCTTGTTTCCTATGCAACTTTGCAGAAATTCCTATACCGTATCCTCACACTTTGTCACTACTCAGCCTTCGCTTTGCTCAGACATAGCCTGTCCCACCACAATCTCCTCTCTGGTCCCCCAAACACTGCATTGCCAGCTAAGTCTTATACCAGGGGGACTACCGGGAAAAGCTACTAGACTAGATTCTACCCCGGGTTTGACTGGGTTTTCATTGCAAAAATCATGTGCCCTATATATAGCAGGAATCTTTGAGCTAGCCATTATCCTATTACACAGAAGTTTGCAGACTAATGGCGACCAATCCCTTCCTGCATCTGGTTAGTTCTTCCCTCCAATGCCAACCACCCCTCTGCCAATGAGTGTGCAGTTGACAGTCCAAATTAAGTGCAGCATGGAAATGAGCACACATTTTTCACGTGCACTGTGAGAATCCATGTGGCATTCAAAGAGCGCAAGAGAAACAGAGGCAGGTGCACTGACAAGAGCACATAAGTGGGGACGGGCGTACTGGACTGCCTGACCTTTATTAATGTGCAAGTAAGGATGAGTACTGCTGAACTGAGTAACACAGCATATGTACTGCATTTCTGTGTACTACGCATTGCAGAACACCACAACTGGTGCACTGAAGCATGAACTGGACTTCAGAATCTAGCACAGCCAGGGATGTATGCTGCGCAGTACAGTGTTTGTGCAGCACAGCGTTCAGAGTAGTGCATTACACCACAGACCGTGTTCGGTGCAGCACACCAATGGCTATGCAGTGCGTAGCAGACTGGTGCATCAGGACTGCGACCTGAGATGTGCGGTGCTGCACAACGAATTCCATATCCAGCAGGTCATTCTAGTGCAATGGAAGGGTAATTTTTCAACATTTGTCTGCCAGGTGTGGCAGAAGAGAACACATGGTAGCCTTGCAAGCAGCCGTCTAGGAAGCAACGCCTGGGGAAAATGACATTGCTGTCCCACCACATGCCGCTTAGTTTTATTTCCACACAAATGATGTTGTTATTCTATAAATGTTTCCATGCCCTAAGCACCAGATTATGAGCAAAACTGTATCTGGATCCTAGATGAAAATAGTTCCAACACTGAGATGGGATGGACAAGAGACAATGTTCAACTGCCTCTAAGTTTGTCCCACACAGGTGCAGGGATCAAAATAAATATTTGATGGGCAGGAGAAAACAATAACTTCTGGGTATCAGGCATCAGGAGCTACCCCTGAGGAAAGAGGGGCTAGTACACAGAGCGCAACATACGCACATGAAATGCAAACTGTACATTTGTGATCATTATATATTACATAGTGTGTTTTAAATGTCTTCTTATCGTGTTCTTATGCTCCCGTAGAGACATTCCCAAATATACAGAGCTAATGATACACAGATATGCATTGTATGGAACAAGGTGGCTTGGGGAGCTATAAGTTGTGCCTGGTAGCTAGTAGTGTTAAGTTAAAAACTCTTCTAGGTTACAAGCTGGAGCTAAACTTCGCCCTGCAATTCCGATCCCTGCTATTGCCCCTTCAGAATCCAGCCTGCCATGTTGAAGATGCTATTACAGTTTAACATGTCCTTCACAGGAACTAATTTATTAAAGAAATTAGATGTTGGCTCTAGACCAGTTTTCATTTCCTGGTCTATGTCTTAGTGCGTTGTGGCGGGCAAGCCTACCTTGGCCCCAGGTCAGCTTTGTTCCGGCACTGTCATTCACCCAGTACCACCCTGTGTCTGCAAATGCTGCCAGGGTGATTTGGTCCAACTGTGTAAGACGCGCATCAGGGAGAGAGGCAGTCATGATGGATCCCTGCAACACCCGTGCTTCCCAGTGTGAGGATGTGAGACCCGACTTGTCCTACAGAAAAAAAGAGAGGAGAGTCAGAGGGTACCCTGGTGGAGAATGGCCAGGTCCCAATGCCTGCAGGCAGCTAGGTCCTTGTTCACCACCTTGCTTGTGCATGGAATGTTTTTCAAATTCACAAAGAATGCAAGTTACTTGCTAGGCCGATCTGCTCAAGATACAGTTTGCACAAGTACTCTCAGGAGGATGAGAAAACACACACATGCAGCCCCCTTCCCTTGCTATCAGAAACTCTGTCTACTACTGAGGACCTAACAGCCAGGTTCTCAGAAGTTCAGAAATTCTATCAAGATAGTGTGACTGAGTAGTAAGACTTAAGACTTGTGGAAGAACACAGCCTTTAGCCAAAGAAATAAAATAAACAATAAACTGATCATAGGATGGGAAAACAATGACATGAAGGGGTGGGACTGAGTCTGCCATTGTAGGTCATAAGTACAATGAAATGTTCAACCTGTGAGGAGCCAGGAATGAGATGCAAACACAGAGGAGTCATGTTTTTTACTACAAACCTGTATTAAAACAAATGGGGGAGGAAAACACCTCACTATCCCTAGTCTAGAAGGAATGTCCCTATCTCAACCAAAATTAATGGGTCGGTCTGGTGTCAAGATGTCCAACAAAAAGTATGTCCTATGCCATAATCCTATTCTGGCCCATGCATTCTAAATAAACTCTAAGGTGAAAAGGATATTGTCTCTTGCTTTTCAAAAGTGCCCAAATGTTCAAGTTCAACAAAAAAGTTCAAATCCAAGTTCCCAAGAATAACTTTGTTCCCCAAATTCCTGGTTCCAATATCACAAGTTCAAAAAGAATAATTAGGTTCCAAGAGGATTTCTTGGTAACTTTGCTTTTCTTGGGGAACAGTTCCCTTCCCCAGGCTTTCTCTTCACCTTTTAACATGTTGCAAATCCTGAAGATATGGCTCTTACTAAGGCCTTTATATCTTTTCACAACAGTTCATAAACCCAAGGACATTACCTTCCTTGAGGTTAGTTCATAATCCTAAGGGCATTACCATCTGTGTGATTCTTTATAACTTATCTCTCTATTGATCTTCAGCTGGCATACTCTCCTGCCAGGACTTGTTACACAAACACTTAATTTTACCTTCACCTGGTACACCTTCCCACCAGGAGTTTCTTACACAAATTCTTAGCTTCACCTGGTATACTTTCTTGCCAAAATTTTATCACACTTATTACTTTCTCTCTAAGGATGGGATTCAATAACCCACTCATCCTTTTATTTCTTTAGCGGTTTTGCTTTTGGCCTCTCATTGTGTTTTCAAGAAGTGACTAACTTTATTAGGGCATCCGGTAACCCACCTGTGCCCCCCGGGGTCATCTGTAACTTCTGGCCTCCCCTCTCTTCGGTTCCCTTCAGTCTGTGTTATTCCTATGGAGCGGTACACATGCCCCGACAACCCCGCTGCTTGGTATCCCTCTTATTCTCTCCGGGCTTACCGGTTGCCTCCAGCGCTCCTTCGCTCCCGTCTGCTTCAGTCTACTGGCTTTGTGTGCGCCCAGTTAAGCGCTGTACCCTTGCCATCTCTTTCCGTGCTGCGCCTTTTCCACTGCACTTTCTCTCTATGGTGAGCCGCCCTCACCCAGGCTTCTCCTTTCCTCGTTTAGATTCGCCTTGACGTTGCTTGCCGCAGCGTGTTCTTACCCAGCGTGGTATTCAGCGTTGCTGCGGGTCGTGCTGCGGTTCAGCATCTGTTGCTCCCCTTTCTCCTTCTCACTGTCAGGTGTAACCAGGCCATACTTAAACTTCCAGGCTTGATTATTCATCTTCCACCAACTAGACCACTGCGTTGGTCTTCCGGGTCTCGTACATCTTCATTACTCTGTGACTCCTTCTCATGTCAGTGCTTCATATACTATCCCTCTTGGCAGTTTGGGTAGTAACAAAAGTAAATCTACATAGAGGTTGGGGAGGAGTGTAACAGTATGCCATTATGGCATGGGACATAGAGAAAACATCACTTGAAGTGGTGGCTATCTCAGTGAAAGGAGTGATGACCCCATGGATTCATCGCAAACCCTATCATGCCATCATCCCGTGCCCCTAACCTTAGTGTTTATTATTTGCTTTTGAACTTCTATTGGACTTTGGTTAGGTGTCCCTTTGCCCTTATTTGCTTGAGGCATTACTTGCCTACCATGAACTGGACTAAGTTTGTGCGCCCAAACCGCTGACTGTGTACTTTATAGTCTACCTGGTGTTACTGGGATAAGGATGTTGAACTAAAGCCAACGGATCATGCCGGTTCAGACCGGCATACACAATGGACCTCTCCTCAACAATGAAAATCGTCATGGGGTGTGACACCTATGTCCCCTCGCCTTTGGAGGACGAGACCAGAAGTGTGAATGAGCAACCATGTTTATCTGGAAGTGCAACACCATGTGGTATCACTTGCTGTAAAAACAAATAATGCATTATTGCTTTAAGCGGGAGGTGGGAATAGCATACCAGAAGGCCTGATAAAGTGGCTCTCAGGTATAAGAATTGCAGATCCGGAGGGCGGGATAGTTAGTTATTTGGGAATGGGTTCACAGAAGGGATGCCGTCCATTCGTATTGCAAGCAAACTAATACATCATTTTGCTTAATCATTACCTGAAAATCTAAGTCAATTCTTTTTGATGTTCACAGATTGGCACCATGACTTAGACCTGTCTTACAACAGGTTACAGTGTCAGAACAGTGAGCAGCCTCCTCCTGAATACCGCATGTGCACAACAAGAAAAATGAAGAGTCCTTGTTAAAAACTCCAAGAGGAGGATTGCCAGGTTAGTTGCTGTTGTGCATGCGAGGCCGCTCAGGGTAGTCGAGGGTTTGTATTAATATGAATTAGAAAAAGGAGGATTTATTTAGGGAATCTGCACACTTGGGATGGACATTTTGGGTTAGGTACAGTATTCTAATAATTGCTTTTGCCTATTCTATTGCAGTTGTCTTGACAATTGTGTATTTCTTCTACCCTGAAATAGATCTGGCAAAATACTGGTAATGGTAATTTAGTTAGGCTTGTTTGGTAAAAAAAAAATCCTGCAGGTATCATATATATGCATTTGGATTTCGCCTGAATGCATTCTGACTCTGGTAAAAGCAGGAGCTCACACTAGGCCTCTCTGTTACCTGTACTTCTGTTTAAATAGGGAAAATAACAGAAGACTGGAAAAAAGCAGATATGGTGGAACTGTAATGCCCAGCATTTAAACAGGGAGAGGCAGATGCTTGCAGTATGAGTGCCCTATAACCCTTTCAGGACCACTCCATGAAGCCTCTGGTAAAATCTCCTTTCCTTCTCAGGACCGCAAGGGAATCGAGTCAAAGAGTGAGTGGTACAGGAGAGACTGAGCACAGGGCACCTAAAGATAAAACCAGAGACAGAACATGGGCAAGAGACAGTCAAGAGAGGCGGAAGAGCTTCCTAAGGGCTTGCCTGCACATTATACGTTAACCAACTTTGACAGTACTACTTCAAAGAATACTGCCCTTATCTGACACAACTTACCAAGCACAACCAATTCTTTATAGAGGGAACATTTAATTTGGAAAAAGTAACAGTGCTTTAACGAAATTTGGAGGTCTGGAAGGGTAAAAAAATCTCCCTTAGATGAAGCGACAACTTGATACTATGACTAAGATTCGGGTTTGAGACAGGGACAGATAAAACTCCTAAGGGCCTAGGATTTGTCAGAGATATCGACGCACGTGTGCCAGCAGATCGTGGAGGTAATGTCAGCTACAGAACAGGATGATTAGGACAATGAGACAGCCAAAGAATTTATAGAGTTTTTCACCAATGAAAATGGGATGAATACAAGGGATAGGGGAAAAGAAGGCCACGCCCTGGGCAAATGGGACCAGTAGGGCAAATGGGTGGCCCACAAAAATATTGGGGCCAACAGGACCAACACAGACAGTGGGGTCAGCAGGACCAGCAAAGAAAATGGGGACCACAGAGACTGTAATGACAACTGACAAACCTGCTGAAGTGTAATTACTATAAGCAAGTTGGGAATTTAAAGAACGAATGCCCAGATAGACCATAACGACCATCCTTTCAGGGTAGTTTGGGTGCAAAACAGCACCCAAGGTCCCCCTTTAGACAATCCTGCGCCCTTTCTAGATGCAAACCAGAGAGCCCCAACTCCCTTCTGAAACCTTAACGCCCTAGCCTTTGCCCCGGACCACTATCCTTCCTAAGAATGATCAAGGCCTATTCTGACTAAAGCAGGAGAGAGGTTTGATGGAGCCCCTAATCCCAACAGATGAGGATGCAGCGTATGTACAATGTAGCATGGAAGGAATATCTGTACATTGCCCAGTGGGCCCAGGGAGCAGTAAGTCAGCCCTGTGCATGGACAGTTTCCGTGATGTGCTACTGTCCACTGATACCGTAAAGCCAGTAGTAATATCCAGTACCGTAGTCATAAACTCTGTTTCGGAACCCCTTACGATCACATTGGAACCGATCACTGACACACATCCTTCCTTCTGAGCCACTCAGCACCTGTACATTTGTTAGGTAGAGATCTTCAGTGTTACACCTGAACGCTCCCACCAGCTCTGGTGTCTGTATGGAGCCATCCTCAAGAAAGAGAGCTCTTCAGCATGGGCATACAACCTTAACTGCAGCCACGCTTCATGAAAAGATGGCTGCCACCATATAATCGGAAGAAAGGGCGTACTCTGGCTGTGGAGCAGCCCTCAGACTAGCCTCCACTCTGAGCCCGATTGGCCCGGGGAGGTCCCATCACCAGGCCCCTGCATTAGCCGGCAGGCAGAGATGGCCGAGATCACGGCTGAATTTGAAGGCCTGATTATTATTGTCTGGCCTTGTCCGGCGGTTTGCGTCGCTACGGAGCAATAAACCCTGTCAGCCGAGACTGACAACTATAACAACTGCATTCATCATCCAGACATAGACCCTCATTCCGAGGTTGGTGCTAAGGGAAAAACGATGCTGGTAAAGGAATACTGGCATCGATTACCGCTACGGTATATTCTGACCAACCAGACCGCTATTAAAGGCATCGTAAATTACGATGTTGTTAATAGCGGTCTGGTCGCACGCACGTGACCCACCATGCCGGCATTAGCGGCATGCCATAAACCGGAGTAGATCACAAGTGAGGCGGACATGCGAATAATGGCCTCATGAAGGCGGAAAAAGTGCTTACCGGCACGCCGTAAAAACTGGCATCGCCGACATGCCGTAAAAAGGCCTGAGCAGTGTTCCAAACTGCCACATGTGCACACAATCAGCACAGGTGGAAGCAATGGAGTCAGGCCCAGTACAAGAGGAGCACACCCACACACCACACCCCCTCCCACACCAAGATGATTCCAATAGTAGTAGCATTACTGGAGCTGAGGACTTGCTAGCATTGCCACAACATCAACAACAACAACAGGCGTCACCACACAGGAGAGGCAGGATGAGAAGGAGGGTGAGACAGGCCCAGCATCCCCCACCATTGCAGCCACTGTTACCAAGCGCCAGCCCCCAATCCCTTGCATCACAGCCAGTCCTTTCAATCTAACCCCTGAGAAGATCCACACCCTGTACCGGCGGACCGGGACACCATCACCACCATAGTGGACCTGATACACAACGACATAGGGAGCCTCATTGAAATACGCACAGCCATCCCCGCTCTACTGAAGGTAGTGTCTGTGCTCCACTTCCTTGCCACAGGCACCTACCAGCACACAGTGGGCCACATGCATGGCATATCACAACCCTTATTTTCCCGGATTCTGAACCAAGTGCTGGATGCCCTCCTCAAGCACACAAGGGACTACATATCCCTCCCACGGACTCCCCAGGAGATATTTGATACAAAAGTTGGCTTCCATGCACTGGCAGGCATGCCAAATTGTGTAGGTGCCCTCGACTGCACCCACGTGGAGTTGGTGGCCCACATGCCATGGAGATGGTGTACCGCAACCACAAGCAATACCACTCCATCAATGTGCAGATGGTATGCGACGCCAGCAAGATCATCACACATTGTTGTGCCTGATATCCCGGATCAACTCTTGACTCTATGGTCCTGCGGAACTCCTGCTACCACGCTTCATGGAGCGACATGATGGACGACGTGTCTGGCTGCTTGGTGAGTTTCCTGACTGGGCCATGGCAGTGCATCGCGGTTGTGAGTAGAGTGGATGCATACTCCACCTGGGTGGGAATGGGGGGGGGAAGCATACTCCACCATGCTGCCAATGTTGATGTGACTGCACAATGTGCACATCACCGAACACTGTGCCCCAAACCATCACAAACAGTACATGACACCCAAATCCCATAGTAATGAAGTAAGGTCGACACCTATCACTACATGACTAACAGGAAACCACCCCACATCCCACAACACATGCACCACTCATCAGCGGCCCTCACCCTCCGTAACACCATCCTGCACCATGCAGCGCATATGCTCTATGTTGCTGTCTCCAGCATATCACCACACAGGACAATCATCCCTGGGAGTGCATTAAACTGAACCAACTAGGGAATCCACAGTGTGTCACCGGGTTGGCACACCCACAGGAGTGCTGCATGTCACCATGGGAACGAGCAGCGCTGAATGCCCAATATTGCACAGACTACTGCCAACGCTCCCTCCAAGTAAATCTCACAGAACACAACACATCACTAATTTGACTCCAACACTGCTGTACGCATACACAATGCATGTGCAACAAGATGTCAGTGCACACCATGTATCATCTTGAAGATGCAACCCACACCATTAGTCCATGGCACAGGACACACTGACGGACTTAAAATGGGGTCAATGCATCCATGTGGGCAACGAATACCTGCAGGCATGTGTGACTAGTACCAAACAAAAACATACAAATCTCCGGTGGGAGAGTTGCACAACCTCCTATGATTAATTCTTAGAAATGTAAGCGTGAAAACGCTGCATAATCCCTTCCAATGCAAACAGCCCTATTTAAAGAGTGTGTACTTTGGACATAAGACAGTGTGTCAGAACTAATTTTTTAAGATTTATTTATTCATTTTAAATTGTAAAAAACTTTTTCAAAAGAACATATCAAATACATTAATATCACATCTATAAAAAATTCATCAATTGTCAAGAACACATATTTAATCACATCAACAGAAAAAAGCTCACATCATCACATACCATCACTTACATACTCTTTCATCCCCATATATACATAAGACCACTCATACTTGTGCAAAAAAGCCGCAGTCCTAATATTTTAGTTCTGTGTCTCAGAACGTCCCATCCATATGGGTTTCAATGTCTGTTCTAGTAACAATGTGCAATTAGAAAGTGCGGAGGCATCTTTTAGTTGTTGAACAGAACACAGTGGTTCTGTTCTTGGAAGCAAGCTGCACACAGGGGAAGAGTCACATTCCAAGCTTTGCCATCTATGAGGTACTATTCGTGTCCTGGGAGCCGACACACTCTAAAGGGTTTTGCGAAGGGGGCCGTAAGAAGAGCATAATTCAAGCCTTTAGCTGCTTTATTCTAACATATTCTACCACAGTACGAGACTGGCTGGCAGCTGTGAAATGATTAAATGCCCTGCAGCTCTCCCTCAAGGCTACAGAATGGGAGCGTGGGCATTCCTTTCTGGGCTACTCATGAGGAGTTTCAACAAACTCCTCAGTCCCGCGACCTTGCCCTTTCATATTCAGACAACAATGTTAACAGTTGAGCAGAGTAAGCAGAATTCGCAAGAATTGCAAGCTGCAAAGCAGTTTTAGACAGAAAGCAATGAGCAATGGTTAACAAGCAAAATGGCGATTCTTGCTACGTTTAAAATGGCCGCTTGTTGGTCAAGCATAGCAGTCTGTATTTCTATAATTCGGTGCATAAGACGGTTGGCCTTCGGCCATCAAGTTACGTCTGTCATTCAAATGAAGGGTATTCACTTTTCCAGATTGACAATTTTAATACTTAGAAATGTACCTGTTTAACAATTTTATTTCTATCAGAGGGATAGAGATAATGGGTAGTTATTCCAAAATAGTTGTTCGTGGAACCATAAAACTGTGACTAGTACAGATGTCCATCATGATTTGCCAAACATCTACCTTCATTCCCCTCTCATGCAGGTGATGGTGGCTATCCCTTGAATCCGTGGCTCGTCACACCTGTCCAAAACCCACAGAACAGGCACGAGGAGGACTACAATCGTTACTATACCCGTACACGTGTGGTCATCGAGCAGACCTTTGGCCTGTTGAATGCATGATTTTGCTGCCTCAGCCGGTCGGGTAGGGCACTCCTCTACAGGCATGAGAAGGTGGCGAGATCACCATGGCATGTGTAATGCTGCACAATATGTGCATCCGCCGGAACGTGCCCCTGCCCCGACATGGAACTGCTACCACCTGATGATGATGAAGGGGATGAGGAAGATGTGGCAGGACAACATCACGGTGGCGATGCACAGGAGGGACGTGCTGTGCGCCAGTCAGTTATCGCACAATATTTCTGACACACATGTCAGCAGAGGGTGACATAATGTTTGGACATAGGGCAGTGGGTGTGGGGGTACATGTACACTATGCACTGTGAATGATTAAATGACACATGCGCAATGATGAATGTCCACTCTGGTCTTCTTTTTCACACAACCGGTGTATTGAATGTAACAATATTAACGTAAGTGACTAAACCCTCTACCACCCTCACCCCTCTCCCCCTCCCCCCACAGCTCCCCCACACACCCTCACCCCCCTCCCATTCCCCCACAACTCCCCCAGACACCCTCACCCACCTCCCCCCACAACTCCCCCACACAAGTCCCATTGAGTCCACGAAGCCTACATGAGGCTGCCATAACATTCACTTGGCACTTCCAGAGCCAGGGGGTGGCATGTCCCGTCGCTGCAGTGCACGGACCGACCGGCAGAGCGGGCTGGTTTGGGTTGAACTGCTGGTGGATGGTGTGGCCTCCTGTTCAGGTTGTGGGGCGGGATGACCTGCCTCCAAGGCATCAGCGATGCGCTCTAGCACCTGCCGGAGGGACGAGACCTCCTTGCAGAGGCGGTTGGTGTTGTCCGTCAAGGAACGGCCCAGTGCTGACAACTCTGTACGCCACTCCTCTCTGGCCTGACGTTTGTCCTGTACAAATTCTCTGATGAGTGCAGTGAGCAGGTCAGCCCGCTGTGGTCCTGCAGCTGCACCTGTGGCTGTGCTCGGAATCTGGCTGGCATGCCCAGCTTGCTCATCCTCCCCAACACTGAATACTGGACTGATATGTCCCTGGGTGTGGTCATGGCCAGACTGCTCTGGGGTGTTGGTGTTCACGGTATCGCTCAGATAGCTGGGGGATGCAATTTGGGTTGGGCTATGTACCACATCCATTGTATCATCCTCCATTGTGTCCCAGATGTCATCCGGGCTGTTTTCCACTGTGAGGGGTGCCGTGGCTGCCACCTCCCCAGCCACAGTGGACTCCTCAGAATGGAGTGTCTGACAGGTGTCTCAAGCCTGCTCATCCTCCCCAACACTGAATACTCGACTGATATGTCCCTGGGTGTGGTCATGGCCAAACTGCTCTGGGGTGTTGGTGTTCACGGTATCACTCGTAGATACCTGGGGGGATGCAATTTGGGTTGGGGTATGTACCATATCCATTGTGTCATCCTCCAGTGTGCCCCAGATGTCATCCGGGCTGTCTTCCACTGTGAGGGGTGCCGTGGCTGCCACCTCCCCAGCCACACTGGACTCCTCCGAATGGGGTGTCTGACAGGTGTCTCCAGCCAGAACAGTGGGTGGGGGGGTGGGGGTTCTGTGCCCTTCACGGGCCTTGGTGGTACAGGTGCTATGTGTCCCTGCGGTGGCTTGGTTGCTGGGACACGGTGCCCCCTGGCTTGTCCCCTGGAGGTTGACGGACGGTTTTTGTCCTCCTGGGACCTCTTACTGGGTGTAGCCTGTGCAGAGGTGGTGTCCTGCTCTTTGCTGTCATGCTCACTGCCTGTGGGGGTGGAAGAGAGGGACGGCATGAGTGATGTTTGGATAGGCATCATACATACATTGGGACAATTGCTCATCCACACAATTGTGGGTAATAGGCATTTATGTTGGGAAGGGCACGTCATTTCATACATGGGTGGTAAATGCAGCCATATGTCAGAGTCACTCATGTTGGCCAGGAACAGTGCTGTCTGGCATGCTCACTATTTTGGTCATGCACGCTGTGTGCCTCATGGAAATTCCTACTTTGTGCGGTATGTGTCATGTACGATATAGCCTTGCAGCAGGCAACAGCATGTGTCTCAGTTGCTTCAGCCTACTTTATAGGGAGTGTGTTTGTTTTGCCGACCATGTCGTGACTCTTTGGACAGACATTGGCATTGACTTTCATCACATTTGGCTTAGCCGTGTTTACTTTGGACACTCACCTCCATTGTCAGATGTCGTGGCGCCATACTCCATCTCACCTACGCCTTCAATCGATTCCGGCCCAATCATGCTTGCACATGTCTCCTCCCACGGGGTGAGCTTTATGGGTGAACGAGGTCCTCCTCCAGTTCCCATGGCCTGGGTGCGATTTACCGATAATATGTTGCGCACCCTTAGGCGCAGATCATCCCACTGCTTACGGCAGTCTTTCACCGTGCAGGGTGTGGTGCCCACTGCACTAACCTTCTGGGCAACAAGTGCCAGATCTCTTTTTTACGCAGCACTGCCTCTCTCCTCATGTTGCTGCTGAAGACTGTGCCTGCATGCTCATGCAAAGTGTCCACAAGCATCTGCAGTTCGTCCTGGTTAAATCTCTCCTTTCTGAGGCGGGCAGATCCCTTCTTCAGAGCTTTAGGCATTCTTGGCTTGTAGGTGGTACTTTTCAGTCGATCAGTAGTGTCCCAGGGGTCCTGTGTACTGAGGATGGCAATAGATTGTGTTTTTAAAGATGGCCGCGGTGCTCCTTCCCGTTCCTGTAAGATGACGATATTTCCGGTTCCGCTATTTAGCGGTGACCGTAAATAGCGGTGTTCGCTAATTACGGTCACCGCTATTTATGGTCACCGCTAATGGCGCATTGGACTATGTCGGAAGTGTAATCTACACCTGGCTTGATGCCGGTAAGGGCTTTTTGGGTGCCTTTTGCGGCATGGCGCTAGGTACCTTACCGGCATGGCGCAAAGCTTGTGCCTGCGAAGTCGTAATAGTCCTTTATTAGTGGACTGGTGGCAGCACGGACACGCTATTTGCGCCATGCCGGTAAGGGACGTTACTTACCTCCAAACTCGGAATGACCCCCATAGACTCCACGAGGAAACCCCTGGACTATCATCCACTCCAAGGTAATGAAGTCATAAACTCTTCTGACTAGTCTGCCTTGCGTACTTATCATCTCACACAAAACCCCTGCATTGGGTCACTCTTGTTGCCCTGATTCACTCTTAACCATAATAAATCTCTACATAAAGACTACTCCACCATTACCATTGATGGAACACCCATCCCACTTCTCAGCCAAGTGAAAACACTGGCTGTCCACCTAGACTCCAACCTTACGCTGACCAAACATATCAGTGCCCTCTCTTCTTCTACGGCCTACACGGTTAAACTGACCATACTAAGTCGCCAATTCCTGGCCCCACAAAACTGCCTCACACTGGCCCAAGCCCTCACACTATCCAAATTAGATTACTGCAACATCCTCCTTCTAGGAACCACAAAAACAAACCTATCAAAACTCCAACTGTTGCTAAACAAAGCCTTACGAGCAGCCTTTGGATTAAAAAGAAACAAACATATCTTTTTTTTTTTTTTTTTATTTATAACGTCAGCCTGAGGTGTCACATTGCGAGCAATGTGGCATCAGACTTTTATTACAAAGTAACAGCATTCATCAAAATTCATCCAGCCAAAACCAATTCACGGTGCTGCATAGATAGTCTAAAAAGAAGAAGATTCAATTTCATTGAATCATTTACAGGTCTCCAAGATTCAGAGCGTCTATGTAGTCTATTACCGCACAGCTTAATTTTATGCTGTGCCCGGCTACAATGTAGGACCACCAGGCTCGAGTGTTACAGTCTACTGGGATATGTTCTCTTAGGTGATGCATCCTCTTTGAGGTGGTCTTCGTGCATTTGGTGATAAGATGTTCTAAGGATTCTATTTTGCTATGACAGAAGCGACATAGATTGTCCTTAGCTTCTTTAAAGTGACGAACCCACATCATTTCCTTTGTTTTGATTGCATTTAGTCGAAGTCTTAGAAACTGCTCACGATGGTGGCGAGATGGACAGTTCATTAGGTATCTACTTGTGACATTTAGTTTGTGTTCTCCGATTCCAGAATCTAGAGTGGTCTTCAACTGCAAACGTCGCTCGTTGTTCTTTATCCAGCACCATTGTTCAAATTTAATTTTTATGGATTGTGGTCTTGTCACCAGATCATACAAGGTCAGGTCGGCGTTTGTTAAGGTTGATGTCATTATTTGTTTCCACTCGTCTAGCAATTTCGAATTTCCTGTGGTTTTTTCCCCGGCAAAGATTTCAAATGCTGGCGCTCTAGGGGTTAACTTCATTTTACGTAGTGCCGTTAATGATTTCCACATTACGTGAGTGTGTAAAGAGTTTAAGGAAAGTTCATATCTTATGTGTATCATCGAAATGTACGGGGGGAGCTGCAGAACTCGCCGCCAGTAGATCCCTTCTAGCTTTTGCCAAAACAGGGCATCGATGTTCCAGCCAGCCTTTGAACCAAAGGTAATTGCTGGAATTACTTTTTGGATGTAAAAAGTCAAGGCTGGTGCTAGGGTGAACTTTCCAAAGTTTCTATTCAACAGCTGGCCTTGAATGCTGTATTGAATCATTCTGTTGACCATGTCAACCTTCCAATGATGTTCATGCACTGAATTGTTAAATGTTATTCCCAAATATCTGATCGAATGGACTACCTCAAGTCGATTGACGTTGATTTTCCACGCAAAGGCTTTTTGTTTATTGGTGTATCGCTGACCCATGATGACTATCTTGGATTTTTCGATGTTTAGCTCCAAGTCATTTTTTTTAAAATAATCGCAAAGATTTGTTAACTGGCGTTGCAGGCCTATCTGTGTTTGGTCCAACAGAAACACATCGTCAGCGTAGATTAAGCATCCTATTTCATTATTGTTCAATTTCGGTGGAAAACAACGCACATCTTTACGATATGCTGGGAGGTCAGAAATGAACAGTTTGAAAAGTTCGGCTGCTAGTGGGCATCCCTGTTTCACACCGGAGTTTGTTAAGATCGGCTTGGATAGTAGGCCTTGATTGTTTAGTCTTATTTTGATGGTAGTCTCCGTGTGTAGGGCTCTTATTGGTGCAACTACATCACTCGGACACTTCCAATTTATTAATTTTTGCCACAATTTGCTGCGATTTACACTGTCGAAGGCACCCCTCAGATCAATGAATGCCAAGTATAGTCTCGACTTTGCTTTTAGACTTTCGAGTTTTAATATATTTATTAGCAGCAGGTTTACCTCCACACCTACGCCTTTTGTAAAGCCTGTTTGCTGGATATCAATTATTTGCTCTTGTGTAGACCATGCCGTTAGCCTTTGTCGCAAAAAGGAGGTGAAGATTTTTCCTATGGTGTCCAGCAGGGCAATCGGGCGATAGTTGGTTGTATCAGCCCGGTTGCCCTTTTTATAAATTGGCACTATGATCGCCACACGCCAAGAGTCTGGTATCGTCATTGAATTGGACAGGCGTGCAAATAATTGTACAATAAAGATAGCCCATTGTTGTACGTTCTTCTTCAGCATCATGTTGGATATTAGGTCTGGACCTGCTGCATGCGAGTTTTTAAGAGCCCGTATTGCAGCTCTGATCTCTTCCACAGTTGTTTGGAAGTTCCAGGATGTTAACTCATTTATGGGTATGTTTGAGTCTTCATGAGATGGTTTGTTAAAGATGTTAGTAAAGTGTTGTTCCCATGTATCGGCATCGATCGTGTTGGATGGTATTTGATGATGTCTCGAATTGCCTGTATTCAGGATTGTCCAGATTTCCCGTAGATTCTTCTGAATTAGATGTTTCATCAGCTGCTCAGCTTTGTCTTGCTCAATTATTAGTTTCTGAGATTTCAACCAGTTACGGTATACTTGGCGACGCGCACGTATTGCAGCTTTAATTGCAGTTGTCGCGCTGGCTGACTTATCAGACTTCTTTAGGACTCTAATATCGCGTTGCATAGTCTGTTTAGCTTGAGTCAAGATCAAGGACGAAAGATGTTTGTGGGTTACGCCCATTATGCGATTAGCAGCTTTTGTTGCAGTAAAGTCCAAGAGCAAGGGAGCGTAGTTCACAGATCACTGTCCTGACAAAATTGTTGGCGTAGTTTTTCAATCTTAGGGCTGTCGATTCTAAGTCGATTTCCGCCAGTATTTACGGAGATTGTAGGTTCGTAGGATCTTTGTTCGAATAACGATTCTACCGTGCAGGCCAGTCTGAGAAGCTTGTGATCGCTACTTGGCATAGTTCTTGTTGACAGTGTCAGATCGCTTTCAAAAAGATGTTGGGATATCCAGAAATAGTCAATTATTGACTGCGCATTCCGAGATGACCAGGTTGACTGAGGGGGTTGATCCCCTGTAACTTGACCATTTACCATATAGCAGTTTTGATTCCGTAGTGCCTGTCTCCACTTGAACTCTCGACTTTTTTCTTCATCTCGAGTTAATCGTTTGAACGTCTTCGCGGTAAGATCGTGTTTAAACCATGAACAGTTTAGATCACCTGCACAAATTATAGATAAATTCTTATTGACAGTTAGTGACTTGTCAATGCAAGTTGTTATTGCGTTTATGAAGTTTTTAGTGCTGATTTTATTTGGATTCCAATATCCGTTTAAGACAAGCAAATGTTTCCTTGTGTCTAAGTTTTCATCTGTTGTTTGGAGCAGTGCACTCTGTACAAAAGGATTGGGATTAGAGGACTCAACAAGACTCCACCTGGTGTTTATTTTAATCATCATTAGTAAACCAGAAGATGGTCTCCTCTTTGGGTTTTTGATTGCCGGGTTTAATAATGTCAAAAAGCCATCTCGTGACGGAGGGTCACATAACCAGGTCTCCTGCAGACAAATGACGAAGACTTTTTCTAGATCGACGTCAAATTTGTTGAACAAGTGAACGAATCCTCGAGTATTCCAGGAGATGAATTCACGAGTGCACTTGTTTCCAATCCCTAGTGGCTAACATCGTTCAGCATCCTTATTATGGTAAGTAATTTTGGCAGAGTGGTTGTTGTTTAATCTTGGGTTCTCCTTGGTGGTCATGGCTCTGCGTAGCTCGGCGCATCTTAGCTTTTGCGTTTCTTGAGAAATTTTTTGTCTGCTTGTGTTTGACCTATCGAGTCTTGTGCTCGTAGGTTCCACGGAGATGTCGAACCCAAACGCTAACAATTCCTCTGAGGCTTTCACAATAGTGTTTCGAACTGAGACCGAGGTAATATGTAGTAGCACCTGGTCGCAGCGGTTTTCTGTTGCATATTCAACAATTCGTATGTCTTCAGATAAAATCGTTCGTAGCGATGGTATACAGGCAAATAATTTCAATACGTTGTTGCGATTCAGGTTTAGATCACAATCTTCTCGATTTAGATTTTGTAGTCTCAATTTACTAATCATCGGACTTGAGCTGTTTCTTAGAGATGAGGAGGCATGAGAGATGAAGCGAGCTTGCTTCTTTTCCTGGGAGCGTGTGTATTTGGGATTCAGCCGCGCTAGCCAGTTGGAGGATGGCCTCGAATTTGGTAGCCCCTTTTTTTGGTTCATGTCTTCGTCCACATCAGGGTTTGTTCTGTGTGGCAATTCATGAAGAGCATCATCAGGCACCACAATAGGGCCAATTGTGGGGTTACTGGATACAACATCGTCGGAGTAGGTCGAAAGATTGCAGAGATCGATTTCTTCGTCCGATGACTTGCTCGTTCGGCTTTCACGGTCTGATTCCGCTCTTTGTCGTTTGCTCGCTGGAGCAATAAGACTCCCATGACCTCCAAGATCGTTGTCCGCATGAGTAATGTTTTCTTTGCTGGACTTTGGTAATTCTGTTCTGCTTGATGAGTTTGACCTGTTTTCTGGCATTGTATTTCTAATGAAATGCTGTAGCTTCGCATTACTAGCACGTTTTTTAGTAACGTATGTTTTCTTTGCAAAGGCTGATTGGCGAGCATGTGAAAGCAAGGCTTTTTGATCAGTGGTCGTAGAGACCTTTATGGCTTTTGCCGCGCCTTCGAAGATTCCAAAAGAAGTCAAAGGCACTTTGGGTAGCACACTTATAGCTGAATAGGATGCTTGGTCGCTCAGCGTTGGCGCGGGGGCAAGTGCAGGCAAGGGCGCAGCCAAGTTCCTTTCTCCATTGTTAGCAGCCGAAACAATGGAGGGTGTTTCTACAGCTAGAACAGCATCGTTTATGTTTTGTAGTCGTGTTTGCGATGGTATTGAGGCCTTGGTTGATCGTATGGATGCTTGAGGGATTACTGGGACGGTGTTTGAACACATCATAGTTGATGAATGTCTCATCCATTTCACAGCTTCAAGTAACCCATCAGATAAGGTGTCATTTTGACAATGATGCCGTGCTGCCAGATCACTCAAAAGTTCTTGCCATCGCATCGTATGTTCAGCTTCTTGAGACAGTTGTGATTGTAAAAAATTTGTCACACTGTCAAATTTGTCAATTTTTTCCTTGAGGGATATGATCAGTGATGTCTGATCTTTATAGGCCTCCTGCAGTGACTCATACATCTTCAAAAACGGAAGCAGAGCTGCAGAAGAGGCTGCTAGAACGTTGTTATAAATCTGCATCGCTGCCGCTGAGGAAAGACTTGGTTTTGAGTCGGTGGTGATTTTGCCCGCCGGTGATGAATGTGAGCAATTTGTATTTTCTATTTGGTGCTCACTGGAAGACGACGTATTCACTGCTGCAGTGACAAAGATGTTCTGTGGGAGTTGTGAAGGTTTTGACTGTAGATTCACATTTCTTGGAGTACTAGAGGAGGCCATATTGGAAGTGTGAAATCTCGTCTTGATATGGGTTATGTTGGTGGTGCTATCGTCTGCACCACCAGTAATTCTTTTATCGCATGATGTCGGACGCATTTGATTTCTTTTCCCTGTCAGGCCACAATCAGGAGTTACACGTGATCTGTGCAAGTAATCACTTGTAATGTCGGAATTGCGACTAGGTTGATAAATTACGTGAACTTGATTAGCATGACAATTCGTCAGCTCATGAGGAGGCTGGATGATGCCTGGCATCGCATGTTCCTTTGCTTGTTTTGTCAAAATGCAATCCGGGAAACTGTCTGGCGTTGTTGCTTTCGTCGTCCTAGAATTGACAGTTACAGTTTTCGGTTCCAGTGAGACACTCAATTGAGTTTTTTGTATGTGACGAGTTTCAGCTTCAGCGAGCAAGGAGGCGTTAACCACAGCCTCAGGATCTTTAGTCAAAGGCATCGCACTTCGCGTTAGCCCATCGAGTGCAGTCAGGTTGTCTATTTGTTCCTCGTCTTGCGAGGCTTCCATGATTTCTGCGTCTGTAATTTCAAAAGGCGTAAAAAATTCCTCAGTGTTTTCTATTGAGATTAACGTTGGCTGAAATGTGTGATTAGGCTGAGATGATAGTGAGGAATCTAAGAAGAATGGAGGTAGGTTGGTTAGGGTTAGTAGTGGTCGTTGTGGGGGAACGTCTGAGTGCCCGACATCCTTCGCAGTGAGGGCACTCGCTTCTAATTTGTCAGGCACAAACGCAGCCACAGACACAGGCGTGGCCTCCTCTGCATTGGGTTTGGGCATGATTTGTGCTGCCACAGGAGCTGCTTGGTTGATTACACACTCAAACAAAGGTACGGATTGCCCACCAGCGTTAGAGTTTTTGTGAGCAGAGATCGATTGTAAATCGGTGCTCACAAGCTCTACAAGGGTCGCGGCACAATCTCTCTTTGACCGTTCCGCGCTCTTCGCTCTGGCATTTGAGCGTGACGTAGTTGCAGTCAAGGCTTCGGGGTCACCGAGGGAAGAGGTGGTCACTGCGGTCTCAAGTAAGGTCACAGTAGTAGATACGGGTGACACAGGCGGCACCGGTGCTGCTGGTTGGAGCATATCAACCATTGGATCTATAGTTACTGGTGATACTTTAGACGCGGGTCTCTTTGAGGCAGCACTTACCTTTGAAAACGCAGGGGCAGAGTCTGCCTTCAAGGCTGTCCACGGATTCTGCATCCGCCGTTGTTGTATTGTTTTGTGCCTTGTTTGGGGGCCCCCATGGGCAGTTTGAGCAGTCATTTCACAAAACTTTGTGCACGGAGCTGCCAGTCGCGGACTCGCGCGCGCTCCGCGCTTAACGTGGAGTTTTGTAGTCGCCGCCCACAGCCCGCACCCAGCTAGGTTAAAGCAACAGTGCTTAATTTAGTGCGCGTAGCAAAACACTTGACACGTAGCTGCAGCTCCTCACGACCCAGAAAAGGCAAGTGGACTGACGCAGACTGACTCTACATATCTACCATGTCTACCATGTCCGGAGGGAAGCTCATTGGCTGCCCATACATTCCAGAATCCTTTTCAAAATGCTCTGTCACCCATAAATGCGTTACCAAAGTAGCCCCACCCTACCTCAACAACACCATTTTGCAAAAAAGGGTCCACCAGAACCCTTAGCTCTGATGCCAACACTCAGTCGTCCCAAGATTTAAGACCACAAGGGCAGAGGAGAACAGCTTCCCAGTAGCAGCACCCAAGATCTGGAATTCCCTCCCTTCCCACATCAGTAATGAGCTCTCAAACCAGCTTCTCACGCCAGTCTCATTAAAACTTGGCTCTTTAACAAATTCTAGCTTGCTATCTGCTCTTTGTGCTAACACTGCATTGCATGCATAGTAACCTCAAATTGCTTTCCTTACTTGCCTGTATAACCCATATGTAACCCAAATGTAACCATGTGGTCTACGCCATTACCAATGTTAATTCTGCCCTAATTGTAAATACTGACAGTGTATTCCTCTTACCCTGTAACCAGATAAGTATGCACTCTGTAACCTACTCTTTGACACCTCTGGGTTTGGCCGTATAACAAATGCTATAAATAAATAAAACCAACTCTTAGTCCTTCTTCCTCTTTAAATTTGCTTACCTAATGTGTTTAACAGAACTGGCTGCAATTACAGTCAGCCACGCATGTGTCGAAAAGAGCCCTCCTTTACCTGCCTCTAGTACCGTCTGCCGTTTGCAGAACTTTAGCTAGATGCAATCCCCATTTCCAGCGGCAGGTCGCCCACACTGCACCCTATGCAACTCGTAAGGTGCAAAATGAGGCAGCTATACTTGAATTTGTTTGCATCTTACCTATCTCGCTCTACCGGATCGGACTGCAGCACAGCGCTGTCTCACAACCATGTGCTGTATATGAATTTGTTCTTGCCCTAAATATCCTAACTTGCTGTTAATTAGCAGATTGACGTGCAACCCTTGGCTGGCTATGACTTGATTCTGCCCATGCCGGACTTGATGTGCATCTTAGTGTTGTATAAATATCTAACTTGCCTGTAATATTGTCAGATTCTATGTGTGTACTCTCAGATTCTGTGTGTGTTTCCTCCTCCGTCTCCTCACCTGGTTCTTCTGTGGGTTTGTCTGGTGATTCCTCCTTCTTTCTCCTTCGTGGACATTTTTTCTTGTCCTTTTTCCTGAAGAGATAAGGGCGAGCTCCCCTGGAGGCCACTTTTCCTTAAAAACAATCTGCCAGGCAGTGGGGCATCCGGGGAGCCAACCACAGCCCAGGGAAAAGCTTGTCATGCAGAAAAAGCCTGGTGGGTTTGAATGGTGCAGGTAAGTTCTTAACTGACTGTCTTGTGGTCCAAAGAAAAGGGTTCAGGTGGTATGCAATCCGAATTTGCATCGGAGAGGTAGAGACCAACCATACACCACGGGATGATAGACAACAATGGGATCCAGCAATGGGTAAACAGAGTCCCACTAGGCACGCACACAGCGTGTGAGATAATCCAGAGAACTTGACGAAGCAAAAGGAAACAGGACTTCAGGTACCAGAATGCAACTGATGGGAGATAACAGGTAAGAGGAGAGGAGTGGGCGAGGAGAAGAGGGGAGAGTGGTCAGCGACCATAGGAAACAGCCCAAGAGGAAGAGTAGCAGGGCAGCCCTTAGATGGAAACTGGAACAGGGCAGCACTGCTTGTATAAAACGGGAGTAGTGGAGTGTTGTCGGAAATGAACCAACGCTGACAAGAGAAAGCAGGAAAACCGCAGCCAGAGGCTACGAGAACGGGAGTGAGAGCAAGAAGCCAGAAGCTCCGGTCCTGAGACGAGAGGCGGAGCAAGGGTAGGCAAACTAGGGAGCGGTTCAAAAGGCGAACAACAGAGCGTAATTCCTTTGCAAACTGCAAGGGTTGCAACGCACCGACTGAGGACAAGGAAGCCAGTATAAGCATGGTGGCGGCCATCTTCGTTGGAGCACTAGACTGCAGAAACATGTTCTGAAAAGGGACGTGATGGGAATGTCAGCAGAGTCGGCAGCGACTCCACAGTTTCCAAGGCTGCATCATGACTAATATACACATACCTTATTGCATATCTGTATACCTGATGTAGCCCCCCCCACACCATGAGACGTGGCTTTGTCAGACTATGCACTTTTGTCTTATGCGTATCTATATTCCGGAGGTAGCCCCCTGGGACAGAATATGCATCTACCCTAATTTTGTCTTTTGCATAACTGTATACCTGATGAAGCCCCCGCACCATGAGGCGGGGCTTTGCCAGACTATGCACCCACCCTAATTCTGTCTTTTGCGTAACTGTACACCTGATGAAGCCCCCCGCACCATGAGACGTGGCTTTGCCAGACTATGCACCTACCCTCATTTTGTCCTTTGCATATCTGTATATCTGATGTAGCCCCCCGCACCACGAGGCTTGGCTTTGCCAGACTATGCACCTACCTTAATTTTGTCCTTTGTGTAACTGTATACCTGATCTAGCCTCCCACACCATGAGGCGTGGCTTTGCCAGACTATACACCCAGCCCTTTCTTGTCTTTCATGTGTATCTGTACACTGGCAGCAGCCCCCCGTACTATGGGGCGTGCCTCTGCTAGATCATGCTTTCAAGTACCCTCATGCTGTAACCCCCATGTGTGGTCTTGCACTGGTATAATGTCACTTTGCGCTTACTGTAACTAGCGCCTATATGCCTGAGGATTTTGTGCACCGCTATAAATGTAAAAATAAATAAGCTTATTATTATTATGGTGTTTATTAGTTTAGTTTATAAATTTATAACACGCACCAGAGGGCTGAGGGCATAAGGGCGCACACAAACCAAACATATTGGACAAGATATAACTGAGGCGACCACCCACCAGTAACAACGATACTGTCTGCAGATACACATTATGTGAACATGAAGTAATCAAGCACTGTTTGAATAGTTCATTGGATTTGATCTTCCTGAGATCTGGTGGGGTCGAGTTCCAAGCTATAGGAGCTGCTGCAAAAATACGCACCCTTACTGACCATGGTCAGCTTAGTCCTGGGCACCACAAGGAGATTGTCCTTGTAATCTCAGGTATTTTTCTTAGACTTTCTGAAAGGTAGGAGGGGTTCTTGCCAGAAAGGCAGTTGTAAGTGATAGACAGTAGGTGAAAAGAAGTTCTCGCCTCTTTCGGCGGCCAATGCAGCTTTTCTGGCTTCGGACACATGCGCTCTTTTGTTAAGACCTACCAAAGCTCTGACCACATTGCACTATTGAGCGCGCCCTAGCTTCAAGAAGCTACAGAGCTCTTTACAGAGGTATACAACAATACAGATACACAACGGAGCGCTTTTCAGAGGTAACCACAGAACAGATATACAGCGGGGTGGGATACAGAGGGGCACAGAGGAGGGGTACAGCCGTACCGGGTGGCAGGGAGGAGAGGCTTAGATGCCCTATATTTTGCACCCCGGATGGGGTGTTTCTAAATTACCCGCAACTGAAGACAGTATCATCAAAAACTCCTCGGAAAAACATGAATCCAAGAAATAGAACAGTAGATAAACACAGCACAATCAACACCCTTTCACATCAAGAGGCTGGAAAAAGACACTCCATTGGGCTCACAGACAACAATCCAGGACATACGGACACCGCTTGTAATCTACCAGAACTTTTCAACAAGGAAACGGACACCATTTCACTGAACACTACAACGCTCAGCAAGACTCAATCTGTGAGCCCACACCCCAAGGGCTCACACCGCCCTTTCCATTCCAAGAACACACACCAAGACTCCACCTAAAAAGAACACAATACACTGCAGCCTAATCAATGTACGCTCCATGGCAAAGCACAAAACATAAATCTATGAATTTCTAAGTGAAGGTGGCACAGGCATCCTTATCCTCACAGAAACGTGGCTACCGGATGACTACAAAGTAATAGCTCATGAAACCCTCTCTACTAACTTTTACAAGCAAACCGACAGGGGAGGGGTGGAGGAGTCTCGCTGTGGCTTACAAAAATCACATCACAGCCTCACCCTTACCATCAACAGACATTGAAGATTATGAAATCGCCCTTCGTCACCTTCAAACATACTTTTCCTTCAGATATACAGACTGCTCAACAAACAACCAAAACTTCATGAAGAAACTTACAGACACCATAGCCAGCCTAGCTGTAAAACACGACAACATTAAAGTGCTTGGAGACTTTAACATCTGGTTTGAGCAAGAAAATAAAACCTCAAAAAACGTCCTCAGTGCACAGCTGGCAAACGTTCACCTGAAAGAAATGCTCAACGGAGCCACAAACATGGCCAGACACATACTAGATGCAATCTTCTACAGGGATGGACTACACCTCCATTCCGGTCATCTGGAGTGAGCATCACCTTATCCCTTTTACCATCAATATTTCAACTCGCAAACTAGTGACAACTGTAAACCAAGCAACTACAGCCAAAAGAAACTGGAAAAGCTATATTTAGATAAACTTAGCCCAATTTAAGGAAATCTCCAAATGATGCCACATAGCTTCGAAATTCCCTAGATCGACTGGCGCACTTGAAATCTTTTAACCCATCACAAGAAATGTGCACCGCGATGGTTCATGCCAGAACTCAGAACACTCAAGAAAACCAATCGAAAGCTAGAAAAAGTGAATAAAACAATATTGTGAAACAGACAAAGCAGATCTGTCTTTACAAGGCATCCATGTTGAAAGCCAACCAATACACTACTCCAAAAGGGTAAGATCAGCAACAAACCCATAAAAGGAAATGTACAAAATCATTGCCAAAATTAAAACATACATTTATAAAAGCATTTGAAGCAGCAAAAGTGAAACCCTTTAGAAACAAAATACAACAGGCCATCAATGCAACTACCCCAAAACTACAAGACACAGAAAACCCAATAGCACAATCAGACCTCAACTGTTTCAGACCAATTACAGAAGAAACCTATAACAAAGTGGTGAGAAAGTGGTAAAGCTGGATCAGAAAAAGACCCTTGTTGGACAGCTGTGTACAAAAACCTACTCAATAAAGAAACCATGGCCGCCTACTTCCAAACACAGATGAACCAATCACTGGAAACAGGAATCATACCAAGAGGCTGAAAAAGCAGATGACGCAACCAATGACAAGCCCATATCCAACACACCCCCTACCTGGTCAAAAAACTGGAATATATATATATCACTGACAAAAAACATTGTTAAAGGGACATTATGGTTAAGTTGCACTAGTAAAAACCTATGCAATTCAATGGCAACGTTGTTACCCACAAAACCCACACCCGAACCCACAACAAACCCACAACAAACACCCACCCACAGCCCCAACACACCCCCACCCACACCCTACTTACCTTTTAAAACTCTGTGTCCCAACAGCGCCAGTTCCCTTTCACTTCTGTGCTCGGGAACCGGCGCCGCAGGGTCCTTTTCATTCTTTTTTAAAAAATGTTTTATTTTTTGGGCAGCTGCAGGAGTTTCCCCCCGCAAACTCCTGTTCACTATACTGTGTAGTATAGTGAGCGGAGTGTTGTGGGGGACACCCCCGCAGCCCTGTTTTTTTTCTCTGGAGTGCAATAGTACAGAAGCATAACATGTCTTTTTGTAAAGCACCTTAGAGTGGCAGGAAGAAAATTTCCCTCATGATGCAATGACTTTCTATAGTAACACTATTGGTACGCACAGTGCTGTGAACCATAAATTATATAATATATATTGCTTCATGTACACCAAATGCATTCTTTTTTTGGCAAGAGAACATATTGGAAAGAAAAGAAAGGCAGTACAAGCGGCAACCCTTCCACAGCAGCATATGGGCATAGGAAAGGAAAGAAACTCTACGCTCTAAAGATTGTGTACAAGGATATATTTTCGACAAAATGAAACAGCACTGGCACACTTGCACGTGTACTGCTTCCCCATATCGGAGCCCGCCATTCCCTCAAAAACCGTTTCATGGGAGACGTTGCGTTAATACATCAATCTCTTCCTCCCCTCACAACCATTTCCCCACACTAAGTATCCACTTCTGCTACTCCTTCCCTTTCCAAATGGGGTGTATGCATGTGTACAGGTAAACGGTAATAATGAGAATGTTTGCAAGTGTTTGTGTGGTATTTTTTACCTGAAATGGGGTTCTGAATCAGCGGCACACAGTGCTCGTTGCAATAACCGCAAGTAAGAAAAAGGTAAGTGTCCTACAGACACTGCTGCTGTTTGGCCTATCCACAATGACAATGGAGGCATCTGTACGCCGCCAGCAGGCTCTGCATGTCCGCATGTTGTCCACCACCTATCAATGCGTGTGGGAGCACACGTTTGTGCATAGTGCAGTTACACGCATGTGTATCTGTTCCTCTGTGGCCTGGTAACATCGCCACTGTGCAGCATATGCGAAGGAAAGTTAAAGTTAATTAGGTTGGGGCGGCTACCCACACCCTACAGGTAGCTATAAACATAAACATCCCACATGCTGTACCTTATAAATAGCCAGCGTCACCCAAAATGGCTGACGTACGTCTGGCGCACTTTTACTCAGTAGAGAAGACACAACGGTGTGCATAGGACACCCAAGTACATATGCACAATGCATTTTGCCCAAAATTCATCCAGCGGACAGCCGTCCCAAAGGAGAACATTGGCGACATCACCATGCGACCGCACCCACGCTGTGCTTGCACCCTTATTTCGGGGACAGCAGCCAGACCCTCGAACACCAGCAAAGTGCAGGGTTCAGCAATGTACGGAGTGTTTTTTTCCAGAAAGTACACGCTTTAAAACTCACCACAATGTACCATTGCAAATGTATGTATGTTTTGGAACAATGTAGGCCTGCTTTCCGGGTGGAAGTTGTCCACTGCAACCCCACAAAAGGGCACACCGCAGAGGTGCTGTGCAATCTGTTTGCAGCTTTTCAGAACAGAGTAGCAGGCCACATAGGTTTGCCCTGTAAGTAATGGTGCACCAAATCTGTTGTGCTACAGTGCCTCTGCAACTAATAGCAACCATGTCAGTCCAGCTGAGTACGCACAGTATGGAGAAAATTATTAATGAGCCTTGCTGTGACCCACACCCGCAGCTGCGATAGTCCCCATTGTCCCAATGTCCTGGGTAGGTAGCGGCAAAGGGGAGCATGCGCACGTGCATTTCCCCAAAGACGGCGAGGGCTGTGTCCCAATGAAGCAGAAACATTCCTTCTTCTCTTTCCAGTGTCTTGTTTGCAGCACACCATCATTGCGTACTGTTAAAAAGTTCTACATGCTTCCACCAATGACATTGAAGAGCTCTCCATGTAACAGTATCAGTTCTGTACAACAGTCCTCTGCGTATACACCACGCCCAGAAACGTTGATGCGCAATCCCTGTGGCTCCACAGTTCCATTTCCATGGGCGCCATCCTGAAAATCCCTGGATGTGGCTTTCGTGCTGCATGCAAGCGTGGAGGAATAACTTGTAACCAGATTAGGGGGAGTTTGTTGTAAGATGCGGCTCTCAAAAGAGCTTTTTTTTTTTTTTTTAGATGCTTCTAAAGGAACACCTTTCTCACTTTTTATTTGCTTTTTTTTGTTTTCTGTGCGGACATTGGTACAGTAAACTTCTCATTGCATCGTGTAGACGGGCAAACAAAACAGCATTACCAATGGGCAACAAAGAAATGCCATTTGCTTGGAAAAATTCTGCATTTCCACAACCAATGAGGTCATTGTTGCAGAAGAACATCCCAGCAGTGGACCAAAAAGTATACATGCTTCTGTTGATCAGATACCTTCCTGCCTCTGGCTCGGAAGAACTTCCAGGAGCAATGTCTGTTACGCTCACCTGGTATCCACGGGGACGCCATCCAGCCCTGGTTGGATGATTTACACTCTCGAACCCTCTCCCAGTCCCTTGGTAAGGCGCCTCTGGTTAAAGATGGGTCTGCAATATAGGAGAGCTGGATTCAATACCAGATTGTCTTTATGTTTTCCCACCTCCCTTGGCCTCAACTCCTTCCTCCCCCTTGGGCCTTCTCCTCATCTTAATATTGTAAAAGGTATCCGTCCTGCCCCTCGTGGCAGGGGCACGTAGATGCGGGGGGCGAGCAGCAACCAAGTTACTTCACTGGTGCAAGCCCCCCTGTGGGAATCCAGGCCTGCTGCGACTCTGAAGGTTTGCTGCTTTACAGTCTTTATATGCAGTTCTTATGTTCCTCTTAGTTCGAATAATAATGTCTTGCTTCTTTCCTTTTAGGTATGGAAAGGTATTTTGGTTTTGTCATGCAGTTTGAAGATGAGCATGGGCCGGTAGGCGAAAGCGCGGTGTGCGCGATGCTGTCCGGTGAGTAATGCGCGGTGTGCGGTGCTGTTTTGCCTTTTATATTGCTAACCTGTGTCTTTTCTCTCCTTGCAGGTTGCAATGTTCCTCGCCGAGCGCCGTAATGTTCCAGCAATGACACTGACCTGGAGATGACTACCCAGGTAAGAATTGTGTGGCTTTCTTCATTCGGGAGGAAACGTGAGTAAACGCTTACTAATGATGTCTTTCTTTCTCCTCTTTCCAGGTTGTGGTATTCCAGGATGCATGCGGTGCCGGATGATGGAGTTCGTATCTTCAGGTGAGTGGAACTGAAGTCGGCGATGGATTGAAGACAGGATACTGTTCTAGGTAAGTTTCGTAGTGTTCTTTCTCTCTCTGCAGGTCCTTGGTTTCAGATAAGATGGCATCAAAGAACTGGACACAGTGAGTGTTACGCTGCCCACAGCAGAATAACGCAAAGAATGCTCTGATGTTTGGGTGCGGTTTAAATAGTCTCAGGTAAAGTAGTCCAGGTAAAGTAGTCCCAGGCCTGCCACACCCAAAAGACTAGACCGCATAGCTCAGTTCCTTGTAACTGAGCTATGTGTGTGCCTCCATGTTGGCTGACCCCCCCCCCCACCCAAGTTAAATAGTCCCAAGTAAATAGTCCCATTCTAATGTGTGTCTTGACTGGATTCAGACATTGGACAAAGCCTCAGAAAATAAATTAACGCTTCATCTGCCTCCAAATATAAAAAGATTGAATGACCTCCAGGGTTAGGTAAAACAATTCCCGAACAGGCAAGCAAGAAACTGCCTTTTAAGAGCTAGGCTAAATCTGCTTCCAACAAACGAGATCAAATTTATCAGAGGCTTATCAGTTACCAGCGACTGTAGACTTTGTAAAAAGCCAAGCGAAAAGGAAACAGTAAGGCACCTTCTCCTCAACTGCACAGAAATTGGGAAAGTTAGGTCTAGCTACATGCAACATTTTGCGTCTGATCTAACGCTTGAATCAGAACTATGCTGGTGGTCAAGGATGATTAGTGGAGATAGATCAACCTGGCTAACCGCGACTACTAAAATACTTCAGTATGCTCTGAGTGAACTAGAAACCAACTCAGCATAAGACGGCAAATTCAGAGGGCCACTAGTTGGCTGAAGATTCTAGTGAATTCGAATAAAAACTTTTAAATCTTAAAACACAGAAGATAACTTGACACATCGACAAAAGAAAAAGTTTTGTAAAAATCATTTGTTTGATTAAAACAAAAAAAAAAACAAAAAAAATAAAAAAATAAATGTGTGTCTTCATGATGGTTATGAACCAGGACTGACTCCAAGAGAGTCTTGGATGAGGTTTTAAGGCCTTTGACCTGGCCCTAACTGGAAGGCTGACTTGCCAGTGAGGGCCAGGGGCAAGGGTCATGACAGCGTCCCATACTCTTCGTGGTTGTTATGGATGAGAAAAGCACAGTGGCTGTGGGAAAAGGCTCTTCACTAGTTTTAGCAACCTCTTCAGTCGACGGAACAAGCCTAAACAAGACATGTAACCCATATGCATGCCACCGTAGTGGATGAGGATAACATTGATTCCAGCAAAAGTGGCCAGGTCTTTGCAAAGTGCATCCATGTCGGTGAAACTGCGCTCGTAGACACCGTTCCACAATGCGACCACTGCTTCCAATCCGAAATTGTCAGCAAAGTTTCTTTCCAGGGCATACTTGTGCAGATCTAGTAGAAAAGCATCACCTATAGGCAACACAATGCGTTTCGCCATGTCAGCCAGCCTCACTACACAGAGTTTAATGTACAGGAGTTTGCCCGCCTCTTCCTATGAACCACACCCACAGTACCTCATTGGATAATCCCGAAAGTCTGATGTCCATTGGCCAGCAAGGTAAGAAGCACAGATTGTGGCACGTGCAGTGCCCAAAGAACCGCGAGGGCCGCACCCCAGTAAAGCAGGAGCAGTTCTTCTTCCCTTCCCACTTCCCCTTGTCCAGCACAACCTCATTGGGTATGGGTAAATGGGCACACATGATTCCACCAATGCCATCCAAGATGTTACCCTCCAACACTGTCAGTTCTGCATAACACTTCATAGGTACCGTTACAAATTCAGCCTGCTAGTGTGCTGTCACTGGACAGCACGTCCAGTAGAAAGTTCAGTAAAAGATTGCAAGATTTGTGCATCCACATTCATCCACTTGCGCACCCATCTTCACAAAAAGGAGGTACGGAAACTTTTTCTGCACTATGTGTATGACTGTGTTATAAGTACCGCTGCACGGCCACAATGTTCTTTAAAAACATACTGGTTTTTTCCCATCCCCTACCATGAAGTGGCACTTCAGTGATATGTGCTTGCAACGTTCTCATTTAGCCATATCATACAGGGTAATATCGAAACAGGAACTCTCTGCTTTCCTTCCGACAATGCTACGAAATGTTTTCCCCACTAACCCACCTCCTACATAAATCGTAAAAAATGCCACCAATAGCAACATTGAATGTATGGTACCAAGCAAAAGCAACTTTCCAAAAGATCACTGTCTGCACAGCTGTACTTCTGGCTACGCTGCACTATTACAACAGGCTCTTTTTAAATCTGCCCCCTTCTACTGTCTGCCCTCTGGAACGCATCCAGAAGAGGAGTGCGCAAATTGGGATGGTATCTCTCCTGCACTGAAATGTCGCCAATAGCTCCCAGTGGCTGCGAGGAATAAACTGAGAAGACTCTGCATTATGCAGAAGGCCTTCTGTCCCCTGGGACCTCAATACCTTCAACTGCAACTCCCTATATATTTGCATACGCGAGCTCTTCCCTCATCCGTCTCCAATTCCCTCGGGGTCAGGCACTTCTGCAAAAAAAACAGTTGGTGGTAGTTGTGCTTTTTCGCCTGCGGCCTTTCCTCTGCAACAGCCTCTCCTCTGCAACAGCCTCCCTGGCTCCCCGACACTTGAGGGGAACCATCGCCAGTTCTGGAAGCACCTCAAAGCCTTTCTCTACTCCTCTCCCTGGCTAACTGGCTGACGTAAACTGATTCTGCACTACTTGCCTGGCGACTCTGATGTCGGGCCCATGTCACTTCCCCCGGCAGGCAAACCCCTGCACTGTCTTTCTAGCAAACCTTGCACTTGAGGAATGTTTTCTGTATGCGTAACAGTGCATCCACCACCTGGTGTGTGCACTTATCCATGCACTTGACACAATAAGCCCTTATTTTTACTTATTGTCATTTGTTCTTCTTGCCATGTACTGTACCTTCCCCTCCCTCCACCCATGTGCGTGGGCGATGTAAGTCACACCTGGTCTAGTAGGGTCGTTGTCTGTGTCTCCCCTCTGTTTCCCCTCCCTTGCCTGGTTGCGCTTTGGTAGACGTGTGTGTAGGCGCATTATGAATGCCATAGCATACAATTGCACATCATGATATCATACGCACAATGCATGCACCACAGTAGGATGCCTGACACTTACTGTGTACACTGCCAAGTTGTTTTTTGTTTTCCGCAGTACCCCACTTACTGCACACTTAAAAAAATATCACGCACACGGAGCACTGCTTGCATGTTACTAACTGAAAATAAATACATACAGTTCATGCATACACCCAGGATCCTGCCCCTTACCTTGCAAACGTCCACCATACCCTTCTGCATTTATTTGTGCAAAGAGACCTTCTGGCACAGTGTTTGCGTACACACCAGACCCACCAACCTTATAGAGCAGTGTCTTTTGCTCCACAATTTCCTTTCCATGGCTCCCTGTTAGGAAGAATTCTCCGAAATGTGCTAATTCCCTCTACCTTAGAGACCCCCATCAACTTTGCTGGATTTTGAGGACTTGATTTTTTTTACCTCGAGAGAGTGGGACCCTTTTTTCCCCACTCTGTATTTTTATGTGATTCTTGAACACTGTTTCTTTTGGTTATGGAGTCTGACAAACTCCAGAGGCATTATCTTTTACATTGCGTCACACAGCACCTTCAGTGCAGTGACACAGGGAAGTCTTTCAGATTTCCCAAAGTTTTTAATACCTTCTCTGGGATAAACTGTTTCCCAGAGCAGTAAAGTGAAATTGACTTTACTTACATTTGTAGCTTTCTAGACCCAGCACACACTACCTTACAATAGGGTGCAGGAGAGGTTACCTAGTATCCCCTTTGTCTAGCTTCTCATGTAACATTTTTTATGTTACCCTTTCCTCACTGAATGGCTGGTGGCAGTGGTTTTGTTTTAACTACGGTGGTGTGCATTTACTGCGGGCTGCGTTCGCAGCTGCAAGGGTGCCATTTTTTATGTTACCCTATGCAGTTGAACCCTATGCACTGGTACACAGCGACTTTCTCACCAGAGCACTCAGTGGACACACCGCAGAACTGGTCACTCCATAAGCTCCTGCCATGCACTGGCAAATGTACCATGTGTGAACAATGAGCACACCCATACAATCAACAATGCATGCACAACTCACAAACCACACAGAAAATGTAACAATCTGAGGAGTAGTTGCAAGCAACCCACACAGCTGTTCGTGTAAGGCTTCCAGCCATGTATTCAAGATGTTAGGCCCTCACCACACACATCACTCCCTAGTGCACCCCACGTTGTACTCCTCATGTCACGTGTAATGCATTCCCCATCTGCAAATGCGCCTGCCACCTTTCACCCTGTCCATATATTTGAATGCATGGCTCCATGACGTTCGGTTGCCTGCGCTGAACGGTATGTGCGTGCCTCTGTACATTGTGTATATTGCAACTTTCTAGTGCTGCTGACTTCCTTTTATGGGGCAATGTGGTCAAACACTTTCTCAAGCAAGGGTCCTATAAGGGCCTAACCATTGCAAACGCAAATGGTGACATGTGGCTCCCTATTCTGCAACAGGGGCAATGGTGAACACCATATGCTAATGTACGCATAGCAGCTCACTTCTGCTGTTATACCAAGGGTACAATGTCCTCCGCAACCATTGTGTGCTACTCACCAACTTCAAATGCATGCAGAGTGACAACTGCATCGCTGCATTATGTTGCGGTAGCTGTGATGAAGGCTAGGCTGCTGGGTGTCTCATGGCCTACGGCCTTCGTCCATGCACCCAACAGTCTAGGCCTTGGGCACACTCACCACAATATAACAGAGCCATGTAGGCGACCATGTAGGGATGTGAGGACGGAGACTAAATTGCAAACCCAGTCACACAGCCACTCTCCATTGTACCCAAACCGCGTTATGAAATTAATTGTTGAAATGTTCAAAATTATTAGAACCTAATATATAAATGGAACATGGCAAATTTCAAAAATTGTCAGAGTCCTTGTTGTGTTTCAAAAAATGATATTTTATCAAAGACAATTCTTTCCAAGCAAGGTCATTGATTCTTAGTGAGGAAGCAGCTAGCACATCTCTTGTTTAAACAGACTTATTGCGCCAATGCATTTCGGAGAGTGTTCTCCTTCGTCAGGGCAAGTCTATGTTATTGCAAACATATACAGTGTACATCAGTGAAAACAATCAATGTAATAAAATAAAAATAAACATAGTAAAATACCAAACGTGGGTAGATTCAGGCGAGGATTGGAATACCGAAGGACAAGAGAACAGAAGAGAAGTAAAAATCAAGGACAGTTTGCCTGTTGGCCAGTGTCTAATCAAATAAGAATGCCGTTTACCTGAAGAGTGTCAAGCCCGTAGGTAAAGAATCGGTACTAATGCCGTACGTGTAGTCACAAAGTGCGTTCGGGAGAACGCCAGATTAACACAGGGAAGGAACGTGTGTAACGTTCTGTGGATAGATATGGAGTATGGATCAATAAACCGTTCCAGCGCTGGGTGCTGGATTCTCAAAAGTAAAAAAGAGCTGCGTAATGTATACCTGTCGTGTCTGTGCTGCTTGCAGAGCTGCGGCCGACGGCAAGTCGGTCAATCGCAACGCTGTGTAGCGCTGTTGCCATGGTAGCGTTGCTGTTAAAGCCTCGTACTCGTATCGCGTCAATGTTTGGCGCGTTACGGTGCAACGGGGACTGATCACTGCAAATGCAGTAATTCAGCGTCTGATTGCAAAGGAAAATAATGATCAAGTACTGTAGACGGATCATGAAAATAAAATGAGTGTAATCCTGGAACTGGAAAAAAACATGAACATAAAAGAAATACTCACCTGGCTAATGCGAGCCGGTCAGAGTCAATCACGAAAGGAAACTGAATGTAAGGTAGAGTCTCAATGTTAGGTAGGTGCAACAGTAATCGAGAGGTATCCAAGTCGCGGGAGGTGGCATCACATGGTGTCACCTTGGTTCCCAAACAGAATGTCCGGGATCTGCGACCTAGGTACCTTTACTTAACTCATATGGCAACAATATTTGTATACACAAGAAACCATCATAGTAATGTAACAAGAAGTGAAAGAGACAACATAAAAACATACAAGAGGGTCAATATATGCGTAAATGAGAGAAAACTAAAGCACATCAAAAGATACATATACATTCAAATATAACAGTGATAATTAATCTCCTCATTGAGACCGTTTGGGACCAAACTCCCAAGCCTGTCGATCCAAAATGTTTCTCTCTTGTTGAGCCGTAGGCCCAGATCTTCATGTGGGTTGACTTTGGTCAGTACTTCAAGGATCAAAAACCTGATTTGTGTCAAGTTATGCCGTTTTTCAATCCATTGACGAGACACTGCTGAATTCGGATTCGCATTCCGGATGCAGGATCGGTGCTCATTCCAGTGAATTTTTGCTGCTCTAGTGGACTGGCCTACATAATATTTTCCACATGGGCGCTTTATGCCATAAATAATGTTTATGTTGTCGCAAGTACCAAAGGTTCGCAGGAAAATCTTTTGGCCTGTACCTGGATGGTATACAGCGTTACCCTTGATTACCATATTACAATTACTACAATGAAGGCAGGGGAATGTTCCGGTTCTTTGTGTGATCAGTTCTTTCAAATGGGGTACATTTACGAACCAGTTTGTCTCGCAGATTCCTGCTGCGCTGCATGGGAAATACTAGGGGTTGATCAAATAGGTTCTGTACCCTTATGCATTTCTAAAGATGTTCCAATGTTTCTTGATGATGGTTTTGATCTTGTTACTCTGTACAGAAAATTTAGAAACATACACTGGCGTTTTCAATTCTCTCTTGGTTTTAGTGGTGCCTGATAATAGGGTGTCACGATCAAGCGAATTCACCCTCTGGGATGCTGAGTCGAGTTCTCCTTTCTTATAGCCCCATGCCTAAAATTTCTCTTTCATCGCTAATTGTTGCGCTAAGCAGTCTTCAGGGTCACTGACGATCTTTTTAACTCGCAGCAACTGGCTATAGGGTAAATTCTTAAGTAGACTGGGTTGATGAAAACTCATCCGGTGTAGCAAAATTATCAGGGATCTTTATAGTGACAAGAAGATAACGATACGCCCGGCTGACAAGGGAGGTGCCCTTGTCATCATGGATACAGCCGACTATGATACAGAATGTAGAAGGCAACTACAAGATCAAACCATCTATGCGCTTTTGGACCATGACCCCACCATGGCTATCAAACAAAATTTGGAAACACTATTGGAGAAAGCTGAGGTCCTGGATTGGGTCAATGAACACACCCGCAAATTCTTGAATAACAACCACCCCAGAGTTCCTAATTTCTACACACTGCCTAAAATTCACAAGGATTTAACCAAACCCCCAGGAAGACCAATAGTGGCAGGAATGGACAGCATCAATCAACCTCTGGGTATATTTACATCGACTTCTTCCTGCAACCGTTAATACAGAGCACGTCCACCTACACCAGGGACACTACACATTTCCTACAAAAACCTAAATCCATAACTCCTCAACAAGACCATCTCATGTTTACCATCGACGTCAAGAGCTTATACACATCCATACCCCACGATCTTGGCACAGAAGCAGTTGAATGGCTACTGCTACAAACACCCGTGGTACGAGCACAAAAGGAATTTATATTGACTCTTCTTCAATTTATTGCCGGGAACTCATATTTCCAATACCGCAATCAGTTCTTTCTTCAGATCTCCGGGACATCGATGGGTGCCACTATGGCACCTACATATGCGAATTGTTTTATGCACAAATTTGAATTAGATCATGTATTGAACAAACAAGAATGGAGCCAAAACATTCACTTATGGACATGCTACATCGATGATATTTTTGGAATTTGTATAGGCACAGAAACAACATTCAACAATTTCTTTGATTACCTCAACAGAATTGATAAACAAATTCAATTTACCAGTGAAATATCCAATGATACAATCACTTTCTTGGATGTCAAAATAGAGAAAAGGGGTGGCAGCTACAATACCACCCTGTTCCGAAAAGCGACTGACCGAAATAATCTGCTACACTGGATGAGTTTTCATCAACCCAGTCTACTTAAGAATCTACCCTATAGCCAGTTGCTGCGGGTTAAACAGATCGTCAGTGATCCTGAAGACTGCTTAGCCCAACAATTAGCGATGAAAGAGACATTTTTGGCACAAGGCTATAAGAAAGGAGAACTCGACTCAGCATCCCAGAGGGTGAATTTGCTTGATCGTGACACCCTATTATCAGGCAGCACTAAAACCAAGAGACAATTGAAAACGCCAGTGTATGTTTCTAAATTTTCTGTACAGAGCAACAAGATCAAAAACACCATCAAGAAACATTGGAACATCTTTAGAAATGACATAAGGGTACAGAACCTATTTGATCAACCCCCAGTATTTGCCATGCAGCACAGCAGGAATCTGCGAGACAAACTGGTTTGTACAAGACCCCCTTTGAAAGAACTGATCACACAACGAACCGCAACATTCCCCTGCCTTCGTTGTAGTAATTGTAATATGGTAATCAAGGGGAACACTGTATACCATCCACGTACAGGCCAAAAGATTTTCCTCCGAACCTTTGGTACTTGCGACAACACAAACATAATTTATGGCATCAAGTGCCCATGTGGAAAATATTATGTAGGCCAGTCCACTAGAGCAGCAAAAATTTGCTGGAATGAGCACCGATACTGCATCCGGAATGCAAATCTGAATTCAGCAGTGTCTCGTCACTGGACTGAAAAACAGCATAACTTGACACAAATCAGGTTTTTGATCCTTGAAGTACTGACCAAAGTCAACCCACATGAAGATCTGGGCCTGCAGCTCAACAGGAGAGAAACATTTTGGATCGACAGGCTTGGGAGTTTGGCCCCAAACGGTCTCATTGAGGAGATTAATTATCACTGTTATATTTGAATGTATATGTATCTTTTGATGTGCTTTGGTTTTCTCTCATTTACACATATATTGACCCTCTTGTATGTTTTTATGTTGTCTCTTTCACTTCTTGTTACATTACTATGATGGTTTCTTGTGTATACAAGTATTGTTGCCATATGAGTTAAGTAAAGGTACCTAGGTCGCAGATCCCGGACATTCTGTCTGGGACCCAAGGTGACACCATGTGATGCCACCTCCCGCGACTCGGGATACCTCTCGATTACTGTTGCACCTACCTAACATTGAGACTCTACCTTACATTCAGTTTCCTTTCGTGATTGACTCTGACCGGCTCGCATTAGCCAGTTGAGTATTTCTTTTATGTTCATGTTTTTTCCAGTTCCAGGATTAGACTCATTTTATTTTCATGATCCGTCTACAGTACTTGGTAATTATTTTCCTTTGCAATCGGACTCTGAATTTCATTTGAAGTGATCAGTCCCTGTTGCACCGTAACGCGCCAAACATTGACGCGATACGAGTACGAGGCTTTAACAGCAACGCTACCATGGCAACAGCGCTACACAGCGTTGCGATTGACCGACTTGGCGTCGGCCGCAGCTCTGCAAGCAGCACAGACATGAAAGGTATGCATTACGCAGCTCTTTTTTACTTTTGAGAATCCAGCACCCAGCGCTGGAACGGTTTATTGATCCATACTCCATATCTATTCACAGAACGTTACACACGTTCCTGGCCTGTGTTAATCTGGCATTCTCCCGAACGCACTTTGTGCCTACACGTACGGCATTAGTACTGATTCTTTACCTACGGGCTTGACACTCTTCAGGTAAAGGGCATTCTCATTTGATTAGACACTGACCAACAGGCAACTGTCCTTGATTTTTACTTCTCTACTGTTCTCTTGTCCTTCGGTATTCCAATCCTCGCCTGAATCTACCCACGTTTGGTATTTTACTATGTTTATTTTTATTTTATTACATTGATTGTTTTCACTGATGTACACTGTATATGTTTGCAATAACATAGACTTGCCCTGATGAAGGAGAACACTCTCCGAAATGCATTGGCGCAATAAGTCCGTTTAAACAAGAGATGTGCTAGCTGCTTCCTCACTAAGAATCAATGACCTTGCTTGGAAAGAATTGTCTTTCATAAAATATCATTTTTTGAAACACAACAAGGACTCTGACAATTTTTGAAATTTGCCATGTTCCATTTATATATTAGGTTCTAATAATTTTGAACATTTCAACAATTAATTTCATAACCCGGTTTGGGTACAATGGAGAGTGGCTGTGTGACTGGGTTTGCAATCTAGTCTCCGTCCTCACATGTTTTTTTGAGTCAGAGTGTCTCCAGACTCATCATAGCCAGCTCCTGGAAAACGTTTTGATTTATTACGAAGCAGAGATCTCTTATATATGAATTACTCGACTTGAAGTGAATTTACCAGGTGGTGCCCGCTTACTCTTTGTTTGACCATGTAGGCATGTGCCAGAAATCACAAAGACAACATACGCACCAGCACTTCCACCCTGTTAGGAATCCAAGGGTTTCCTGGTCAGTTTGGCAGCGTTGGAGGCGATGCGGTCGGATTGGTGTATCTGTTTGTCATTCCTCCAAGATGGCGCCTTGTATTGCCGGTACCTTTCTAGTTTCAGACTGTCTTCCGCATGAAGCTCTGCCTACTGCTCCAAAGAGATTCTGCTATCAGTTTGGCAAGCCCTGCAGTCCCTGCATCATTTCTCTTCTTGTCAGACACTCCAAGTGTACGATTACTAGGCTTTTCTCTGCTGTCCTATTGCATTGAATCTAATCTATAATCTAACTCTTTTCCTGTCAACAGAGCACCCATATCGCTTCTCGTTCCCTTCTATGCAAAGCAGGTTGTGAGGCTCAGTGTTCCGGGAACGCCACTCTGTTACCCGGCAACGGTAAACATTCTTCTCACGTTGAACAATAATGGCTACGCGGTTTGCTGACACATAGATTTATTGGTACATATCTTACAGTTTGGAGCCGTGGATCAACCTTGCATCATTCGGAAATCAGGAAGCAGGCGCTAATTAGCTTCATTCTTAGACTTCCATTTGAACAAGGTAGGAAGTCGTAAATCTAATAACCGGCAGCCTTCTATAAAACACTTCCCGTATTAACTAAAACCACTGTGCTTAGTCTCACCAAATACAGATCTCTCTCTGCCAAACAAAATTGTCTTAGCAGGGAACACCAAGCGCCTTAATAGATTTTCACAAAATGAAGGTAAAAGGCTTACTAGCTACATCACATCATTTTCAAGTAGAGCTCTGTTTCATCTCCTCTGTTTCCCTTTCAAATAGATCCAGTTCCGCACCTTAATTGGGAAAGAATGCTCAGCCAAATCAGATGAAGACGACCAAAGTACTTACACTTTCTACTTTCCAATTTCTGTCATTCTTCTTTACAAATCCTTATATCAAGTGTACATATCTACTCTCCAGGTAGTCATCAGGAAGCTGAGAATCTGGTGAATCGTTGAACAACTTGCAGCCAATACCCGAAGTCCACGCCTGATCAGGGTTTTATTCCCTAGAGGGTTTCCCTGTGGGAACTGAGCATTCCTACACTGTTTACCAGTGGGAGGAATCCAGTCCCAGCAGGGGGGTTCTTACAGCACGCTGTATTTACCATAAATATCCAGGTTAGTCATTTGCGTTTATTCTACCGTTACAAGAGATATCAGTATTGTCACGTATAACACACCCAACCGCCGCACCATAAAGCAGGGAGGCAAGGACACGTGTTCCACTTACCGTAATGCAGAAACATATTGTTGTGTTTGGCACTGCTACCTACTTCCAATCACAAAGCATTATAAGCATGCCAACCAAACAAGACAATCTTCACAACACTGGGCCTGCTCCCAACACTCTAGTATGTGCATAGAACCATTGGTGCGTACTGCACTGCAACACTTCCTAATCTGCGCAAGGCAAACTACGCAAGCACATATAAGAACCAGTTGCACCATGACCTCTTCCATATGTACACTATTCTGTAAGTGCACCCAGTGGACACAGTGCACGACTGGTCACGTCAGCATCTCCACCCATACACCGACAACTGTAGGTTGTTCTACCAATCACCACACCCATGCAACCAACACTACCACACACAAAAAGCAACAATGTGGCACCTACTTTCAACTAGTACACATACCTCTTCAACCAGGGGACATGCTTTTCTGTGCTAGGGCTGCAGCCATGCATCGCTGGGGCTACGGACTTACCTCACACAGCACACCATAGTACACTCTATGTTTAAATGCTCATGTCTTGTGGAATGCACTCCACTTCTGCAAATGTGCCTGCCACCACTCATCACAGAAAGACATCGCTGCTGCAGCTGCCATGCCATAACGAAGGCTGCCTGCAATGACCACATAATATTGTTACCTGTTGAGGTATCCGCGCATTGGCTGAGCATGCATGGATAGTGCTGGCACACCACCGTCTTCTTCTGATGAGATGTATGACATGAAGCACTTCTCACTGCTGCACCCCTTCTGTGCCTTCTTCCCACGTCCAGATGCCGTACACCATGGTTTTCAGTGCCTAGCCCTCCAATACAACATGCCGCTGTCATGTAAGACTTTTGACACACATATCGTCACCGCACACTGCGTTGCAATCAACATTTTGACCGTGTGGCGAACAGGGAAGTGGGAGGCCAGAGCGGACCCAGATATGACTAGTTTTACTGCACGCACTGCTACGAACAAGAGGCCCACCCATGCACACAATGGTTAGAGCCTTGCCACACAAACCACAACACTGTCCTCCGATACACCATGGCGTCCAGCCAACCACGTCCAATGTTTGCCGACAGCACGGCGTACCGCAGGCCAATGAGACTTCGGTCCGCGTAGCGAACAGGGAAAAGGGTCCGCAGAGCGGACCCAGGTATCACACATTTTTGGGGACATACATTTCAGTCCTTTACAACAAAAGTACTGGCCCCATTTCCACCAAACACACAAATGCATGTTTTCTGACCCAAGCCCCCGCTCCTGCTGAAAATGCTGAAAAAAATAAATTTGGGACCGCCCCTATAACTTTGCATCCCCTGCACGAAACCTCACCCAACTTAGCAAAAAGATCCAGAGTCGGCCATATACTTTTTTTCCAAAGTTTGGTGAGGATTCCTCCAGGGGGAGCAAAGTTATAAGATGCCAAAAAAGTGTTCTTCCTATGAGTTTAGCAACTTAACCATAACCGCACGGCCGCTACTGCGGGCCGTGTAATATATATATATATATATATATATATATATATATATATATATATATATATATATATATATATATATATATATATATATATATAGAAAAAGCGGCCACGGTAGAGGCCGTGTAGTTATGGTTAAGTTGCTGTTTCCATAGGAAGAGCACTTTTTGGGCAGCTTATAACTCCGCTCCCCCTCGACGAATCCACACCAAACTTTGCAAAAAAAAGTATATGGGCCACTGTGAATTTTTGTGCAAAGTTTGGTGATGTTTGGTCCAGGGGGGGAAAAGTTATAGGGGGGGGGTCCCAAAACGTCTTTTTTTTCCCATTGACTGAATGGGGGAAAAACATTGCGCACGGCTTCAGCCCAAACCGCTGGATGGATTTTCACCAAATTTGCGGCAGGAGCTTGGTCCCGAAAGCATGCTTTTGTATGTGACTCTAAGCAGACACAAGCACCAGAAATACAATTACGGTGAGTAACGTATCCCTTCTGGAGCTTGTGGATCTGATTAGATCAAATGCTCTGCATAGATTAGCGAGCAGTATCTAGAGAAGGAGTTGGGAAGTCAGAAGGTAAAGCAGCAAAGAGATGTTTTAGAACCACTTGTCCCACCTGTGAATCTGCTTTAGACTGAGTGTCAATGCAATAACGCTGTATGGATGGAACTCCATGTATCAGCTTTGCAAATGTGGTCTAGAGGGACATTTGCAATGAAGGCTAAGGTAGCTCCTGTACCTCTGGTAGAGTGAGCCATGGGAGTGAAAGGTAAAACTATTTTGGAGAGGGAATAGCAGAGCTGTATGCACTTGACTATCCATTTGGAGATTGTGTTTTTTGATATGTGATCGCTCTCTCTCCCAGGTGCTATGGAAACAAAAAGAGTTGGTCTGTTTTCCTTAGAGGTTTAGTTTTGTTCACAACAAGACTGCCCTCCGTACATTAAGTGTATGGAGGCTCCTTTCAGCTGAATTGGATGGATTTTGAAAGAAGGTAGGAAGTTCTATGGATTGATTAACATAGAACTTTGAGCTGAACTCAGATGAAAACATAGGGTGTGTTCTGAGGACAATCTTGTCCTTGTGGATTGTGAAGAAAGGGTCTTGTAAGGACAAAGTCTGTAGCTCACTGACTCGTCTTATAGAGGTGATAGCTACTAGGAATGCAGTCTTGTAAGATGTTTTAGGCTGGCCTTGTGCATAGGCTCAAAAGGTGGACCCATGAGCTTTGAGAGCACAACATTAAGATCTCCACCCAGAGGAGGGTTGGAAATTGGATGGCATAGCCTCTTTACCCCTTCCATGAATGCTTTAAGGACAGGAACTTTCCACCAGGATACCTTGTTTTGTGAAGTGGTTTAAGCCGATAGGGCCGCCAGATGTACTTTAATGGAGTTGAATACTAGGCCGGAGTGTAGTAGGTAAAGTATGTAATGTAGAATGTTAGCTGGGGAACATAGGAGTAAACTGCCAAAGTGTGTGCGTGTATATATATATATATACACACACATATACACACACAACACTCCTCCTTACATATAAAGTACTGCTCTTTTCCAACCACTACTATAACACACCAAACACTGCTCCAATTACAAACTGCCTTTCCATTAGCAGTAGGCCACAGTTTCCCTATTCTTTGAGAACACTGCAACACATTACAAATACAGCATTCACACTCTTTCTAGTGTTATCTAAACATTATTCTTCATTCAATACACCAACAATTCCTTAATGCCTAACACATCCATCTCTCATCAACTCCTGTACCAAAATGTCATTTCCTTACTCTTCCATACCCCTATTACTAACACACATCAACACACATACACACACTTCCTCACCCCCTTTTCAATTACACCCTCACAACCCTCGTACATATGCACTAAATCACACCAATAAAATAAGCACTGTTTTCCTCAAAACATCATAATGATCCTACTTATTCCATCACACCACCACCCCCTTACATACTAACATCAGTAGTGTTCAACATATTCTACCATCAATAGTTTATTACCCTTTCCCCATCACATAAATATACTTACTGTATACATCACAGTCATTGTTACTGGAATAGTTCTTGCAAAATCCAATATAGTTAGAATACGCCAACAAGTATCTAACTACTTTAAGCGTACTCTTAATTGCATCACACTTCAAACACACATCATATCACACTTACACTCACATAATATAGCCATGCTACTACACACATGTATTTTGTAACATGTATATTCTTTAAAACAATGTAAATACCAAATACTGTATGTAAATAGTCTTTTTTTTATCCAATAGGAATTTCTTTTCCCAATAACCCAATGATTATTTAATGTTAATACAACAACCGTGTTACCACACACTAATGTTGTACCAAACATAGTACATAGAAGAACAAGTTACTTTCTTACCTGGTAACGTTCTTTCGATGGGATGGTCCGGCGACGTATTCCATATCTATGACATGTAATCACCACAGCTGTGCTGCTTCGGAAACTTTTTTCGGCGTCTGCGTCCTGCATCGATGACGTCGATGCGCCGTCATCGAGGACCTCCTCTGACTTCCGATGTCATTCGATGTGATAAGTAGGACGCACGACGCCCGTAGCCTCAGTTGTAGTTTTTTCCCCCAGAACGTGAGACATTAGTCAACTGCCAGTCAGACACAAAGCCTTGCGGAACGTAAACTGCAATCGCAAAAGAAATTCTGCAGCAGGGAAGGCAGGGAGGGAGCGATAAGGAATACGTCTTCGGACCATTCCATCGAAAGAACGTTACCAGGTAAGAAAGTAACTTGTTCTTCGAGGGGATTGGGTCCTCCGACGTATTCCATATCTATGACAGACTCCCAAAGCAGTACCAGAGCAAGGAGGAGGGAAAGAATTTAGAATCAAAATTTAGAATTGCCAATCAAATAGCAGAGCAAAGGACCGCCTTGCCAAAGGCCAGATCCTGTCCTCGGATGGAATCGCGGGAATAGTGACGTACAAATGTATGTACCGAAGCCCAGGGGGCTGCATCACAGACTTGCAGGGCAGTAGATGCAGCCATACCCCTGGTAGAATGGGCCCGCAAGCCAGCCGGCGGGTCCTTACCCGCCAAGCGGTAACACTCCGAGATGGCCAAAATAATCCAGCGAGACAAAGTCTGTTTCGTCACAGCCTGTCCCAAACGCTTTCCAGTAAAGAGTTGATCGTCCACTGTGACCCGGGACATGCGTGAAACATAAAAGCTTAAAGCTCTCCTAGGATCAAGCCTATGGAGCCTCTCCTCTTCCTTACCAGGATGCGGAGGAGGATAGAAAGCCGGAAGAACAACCTTCTAGGCCAAATGAAATTCAGAAACCACCTTCGGAAGAAAAGAAGGACGAACTCTAAGGACAACCCTGTCCTTGTGAAATACAGTGAAGGGTGGCTTAACTGAAAGTGCCTGTAACTAACTCACTCTGCGAGCAGAGGTAACCGCAACCAAAAACACAGTTTTCAGAGTTAACAGCCTCAAAGGGCAAGAGTGCAAAGGCTCAAACGAAGCACCCATAAGAAACTTAAGAACAAGGTTCAAATCTCACCCGGGGACCAGGAAAGGTGACGGAGGGAACACATTAGTGAGCCCTTTCAGAAACTGTGAAATCAAAGGGATTTTAAAGTAGGAACACTCTTCAGACGAGCGCTTAAAGATGGACAGCGCCGCCAGGTAAACTTTCATGGTACCCACTTGCAAGCCCCTGTGGGCCAAAGAAAGTAAAAAGGACAGAACCATGGGGATGTCACATGCAAAAAGATCCATATTCTGAACTCTGCACCAGTCGCAGAACTTACGCCAACGGTACAGAGACTTTTTTTGCTGGCCGTCGGGCCGAGAGCAACACCTCCATCACGTCTTCAGGGAGGTCCCAATCCTTATACCTCAACCTTTCAGAAGCCAAGCGTGAAGGTTGAGGGATCTGACCTCTGGATGGAGAACCTGACCCCCCTCCCATGAGAGCAGATCGTCTCGGTAGGGAAGACGACGTGGAGGGCAGATGGACAAGTCGAGAAGGTCCGGGTACCACGTTCTCCGAGCCCACGCCGGAGCAATGAGGATCATCCGGGAACCGAACTTCCGTAACCTCCGCAGCACTTGCGGGATGACGGGGACTTGAGCAAACGTGTACAGCAGCGGGAACGACCACTCCACCACGAACGCGTCTCCTAAGGCTCCTTTTGGAGGAAATTCCTGCGAGCAGAACCTCTCGCACTTCCGGTCTACACTGGAGGCGAAGAGATCCACTTGAGGGGTCCCCCAAAGGGCGAAGATCTCCAGGAGAATCTCCTGAGCCAACTCCCACTCGTGAGAGATCGTGCTCTGCCTGCTCAGAGCGTCCGCCGTCACGTTTTCATCTCCGGCCAGATGAACTGCCGAGATCGAAACTTCCTGCTGGATGGCCCAGAACTCGAGCTGCATTGCCTCTCTGCACAGAGGAAGTGACCCTGCCCCCCCTTTTCGTTGAGGTAGTGCATGGCCACTGTGTTGTCCGTCAGGATCAGGACATTCTACCCTCGCACAGTCGGCAGAAAAGCCTTCAGGGCTAGCCTGACGGCCCTCAGCTCCAACAGATTGATATGGAGTCTGGACTCCGACGGAGACCAACGAACGCTGGCTGTCAGCTCGTTGGCATGAGCTCCCCATCCCGTGAGGGATGCATCCGTCACGATCGTCACCTCCGGCCAGGGAAGCCAAAATGGAGCCCCCTTCATCAAGTTGCCTTCAACAGCCCACCACAGAAGGTCCTGGGCGACCGAGGGCGGCACCTGACCGGGTCCGACATCCTGCCAGAGGCCTGCGACCATTGCATCTTGAGTGCCCACTGCAAAGATCTCATCTGCAGGCGATCCTCTGGCACCAGAAGAATGCAGGATGCCATGAGGCCGAGCAACCTCAAGAACTCGAACGCTGGGAGCGTCTGGGCATGCTGAAACTTGTGCACCATCTGCTGAATGTGAAGAGCCCTCACCTGGGGAGGAAAACACTGCCCCAGGGAAGTGTCGAGCACTGCTCCGATGTACTGGAGCCGCTGTGTTGGCATCAAATGGGACTTCTTTAAATTGAGGGAGAAGCCCAGTCTGTGAAGGGAGTGGCAGATGACGGACAGATGATCCAGGACTTGCTTGGGAGAGCTCCTCCTGATCAACCAATCCTCCAGGTAGGGGTAGACGCGAATCCCCCCTTGCCTGAGATGCGCTGCCACCACCACCATGAGCTTGGTGAAAACCCTCGGGGCGGAGGTCAATCCGAATGGCAGGGCCCGAAACTGAAAGTGCGAGTCGCCAACCGCGAACCTCAGGTACTTCTTGTGCTTCGGATGGATCGGCACATGGAAGTAAGCATCTTTGAGGTCGAGAGACACCAACCAGTCCTGAAGCTGAAGGGCCTGGAGGACTTGAGAGAGAGTAACCATCTTGAACTTGTCCTTCCTGAGGAGTTTGTTCAAACCGCGCAAGTCCATGATGGGTCTCAATCCCCCGTCTTTCTTTGAAATCAAAAAATAAGGGAAATACCATCCCTTGTTCCTCTCCGCTACAGGCACCAGTTCTATGGCGCCTTTCTCCAGCAAGGCTTGAATTTCATGCGCAAGGAGCGGATCCGGACTCTGCAAAGAGAGGTTCCCCGGTGGATTGTCGTGAGGCCTCTGCCGAAAGGGAAGACAGTAGCCGTGGGTTATGATCTCCAGAACCCACACATCTGAAGTAATGGCACGCCACTCTACAAGATGCTGCGCCAGCCTTCCCCCAACCGGCGAACCATGGGACATGGCCTCATGACTGAGTGGTAGCGGCTGCGGCGTTACCTGAGGGCAAAGAGGCAACTGCCCGAGCGGCCTTGGCACCACGGGTACCCTGTCGTCCACCTCTGGTACCCCTGCACTGGCCTCTTTGACTGCCAGCTCCTCTCGCTTTACTGAAGGACGAGTAATAGCGAAAGGAACCACCCCTCCATTGTTGTCCCCTAGGACGAAAAGGCTGAGGTTGGCGAACTGCAGCGCCCAACGACTTCGCTGCAGCTTTGGAGGTCTGCAACCTCTCAAGGCTCTCGTCAGCCTTTCTGCCAAAAAGGTGTTCACCGTCAAAGGGCATGTTGAGGAGCCGGGACTGCACATCAGGCGCAAACCCGACTTCCGCAACCACGCAAAACTGCGTATCACGGTGCTCGCCGCCATGGACCTGCTGACGCATTCAGCCATGTCCAAACCCGACTGAACGGACTCACACATGGCATCCTTACCATCCTGGACCATAGCAAGGCACCCATCCCGTTCGTCCCCTTCAGGAATATGTTCAGCCGCTAACGCAACACAGTTCCACAGAGTGTGTGTGAAACGAGACAAGGCACAAATGGAGTTGGCCGCCTGAAGCGCCATACCACCAGAAGAAAACACTTTCTTCGCCCAGCCATCAAAAAATTTGTCGTCCCTACCAGGAGGGATGGTAGGGTACGACGCCTGCTTTGCCAGGGCCGTGGCCGCCTGCACCACCAAACTCTCCGGAGTGTGGTGCCTGGTCAAGTAGCAGGGGTCACTACTGGCTGGACGGTATTTTCGCGACAAGGACCTGCCCACCGCCGGGAGACTCTCCGGAGCAGTCCAAGTCGGCGCCACCCTTCTCTGTAGAGCCATATGAAACGGCAGTACCGGGTCAGTTGGGGGACCAACATCAAGGATGTCCGTGAGATCATCCTGCACAAACTCCCCTGGGGGAGCAGACCATCCCAAGTACTCGGAAACCCTAGCCATAAGCCGCCGGTACGAGGAATCGGCATGAGAGCCAGGCTCAGGCCTACAAAACTCTACCTCCGGAGAGGTGTCCAGCCCACTGGCATCATGCAGTGACTGCCTCAAATCGTCAAACTGACTATGGCCCGAGACCATTTCATCTGGAACCTGACTAGGAACCAGGCCATCAGAATCCTCATCCACCTCCGAAATATTTTCCAGGTGGCGAAAAGAAGGCACCCGAGAGTGCTTGCTCTTAACCAGAGCCTTCCTAGGGGGTTCCCCCGTGCCACGGGGTACCTCCGACACCCCGGCCTCGAAAGGTGTCGAGGGCGTCGAGTGAATCGGCGCCGGCGCCGAGAGGATCGGCGTCGACGTCAGATGCAGCGCCGCCAGCATCGACGGCGTCGACACAGTGCTCGAAGCCGGAGCTCCGAGCGTGTCCTTCGACGACCTGAGCGTCGATGGCTTAGACGACTTCCTCGGAGCCGGAGCCTCGAGAAATCCTGTCGACGCCCTCGACGCCTCAGGCGTCGATGTCTTCCTCGAAGACATCACAGGTGCACACTGTCTCGAACGCGTCGAGGACCGGGACCTGGAACGGGTACGTCGAGAACGAGTCCCCTTGTCCGAACGGGACCTCTCCCGTGACTCGTGCCGACCACTCTTGCGAGTGGTGTCTCTCGACCTCTCACGGCCGACCCCACTCGGGGGCGCGGACGGTTAAGTACCCTGCGACTCAAGAATCGCCAGCATTTTCTTCCCGAAGGAAGCCCATTCCTCCAGCGTCGCACGGCTGGTGGGGTAAGCGACGTGCCGGGCAGAGTCCTCAGAAGAGGACCTGGAAGACGACCACTGTTGCCGCTTCCGAGAATGCCTCGAAGAGGCCGAGGAGTGGCGAGACCGACTCCTAGAAGGAGACCCACGAGACTTCCAACGATGACGCAGAGAGTCACCTCTCGAATCATCTGTCGAAAGCCCTGCAGACTTCGACTTTTGGGGCTTGGACACCCGACCTACCGACAACTTCTTCTTACGTTCCCGTAAGGCCTTGGACGTGAGCGACTGGCAGTCGATACAGTCATCCGTGTCGTGGGCCTCCCAAAGGCACCAGAGGCAGGCGTCGTGCGAGTCCGTCACCGACATCTTAGACCCACACTCCCTGCACTTCTTGAAGCCCGGACGCGGGGTCGAAGACGAAGTAGAAGACATCTTCACACGAAGGATTTTCTTCACAAAAACGAACAGGTTCGAAGAACCGAGAAGAACAGAACTCCAAAGAGTCGAGGCGTAACCGAGATTCACAAAGCAACACGTTCGCGGTAAAAACGGAACTGAGGCTACGGGCGTCGTGCGTCCTACTTATCACATCGGATGACTTTGGACGTCGGAGGAGGTCCTCGATGACAGTGCATCGACGTCATCGACGCAGGAGGCAGACGCCGAAAAAAGTTTCCGAAGCAGCACAGCTGTGGTGATTACATGTCATAGATATGGAATACGTCGGAGGACCCAATCCCCTCGAATGTACTATTTATGAGGATAAAAAAAGTAAATTTGTATGCACAATCGTATGCAATTAAAGGTTTTAAACTATCTTGTTTAACACCATATCACAAATACTGTGTAGTCCCCTTATAGTACCTATAATTACTATACACATATTACTATAGTGTGTGTGGTCAGTGGCCACAACCACAATAGAATTAAACCATAAAACAAGTACGTACAATACACCCTCAATTATCAGACTCACCCTGAACCTCGCCACTCCCAATGACTTCCGCAGACAGTAAAATTGAGTGCGGACTCAGCGGCACCTGCACTGCTTTTTCACCTCCAGAAACAGCTCCCTATCAACCTTTTCCCACTCCCCACCCTTTCCAGACCCTCTTGCAGCCACAAAATAACCCCAAATGTAATTTCAAAACATTTTTCTCACTGCGCTGTCCGCGGACCACGGCCCTGGACCGTGGATCCAATATAGCGACCGTTTCAAAAACTATGACGCACCTCACATTTTTGAACATCCAATCAGCGTGCGTCTTGGATGTCTGCGGACAGTAAGGCACCCCCTGATTGGTCCAAAAGCATCCGCGGACTCCGAATCAGCAAATGAGTCCGTGGACCGGACCCAGAGATCATTCATTTTGTTTGACCTACTTTTTGCCATTTTTGTTAAAAAAAACTGCTGGACGGATTTACACCAACTTTGCAAAAGCATGCTTTCGGGACCACAGCAATGCTCCTCGTGCAAGTTTGGTGAACATCCGCATTGTGTCTGAGGATTTCAAAAATGTTTGGACCCCCTCTATAACTTTTCCCCCCTCAACCTCCAGACAAACCCACACCAAACTTCGGCAAATCATTCCAAGGTGGTCATATACTTTTTTTTGCAAAATTCAGTGACGATTCGTCGAACGGTGACAAAGTTAGAAGCCGCCCAAAAAGTTCTCTTCCTATGAGTTGATCAACTTAAACTTAACTAGACGGACGCTACTGCAGGCCATATATAGGTTGTTGTGGCAGCAGAACGCGTGAACGTCTCTGCAAACGGATTGTTGCACTTGGGAGGACCTGTGTACTTTGGACATTTTTCGATTTTAAAAGGATTTTCATGTTTTGTACTACACGATTTTCCCTGTAAGAAAAATAAAGGAAGGTTACTCTGGTTAACAAGGTGTGGATCCGGCAGTTGATATTTTTTCCAATTGGGATTGATTGGTCTGAAAATAACTATGGAGAGTGCAGCTTGAATCATCTGCATGAAAATCGCAGCATTTTAATATATATATATATATATATATATATGATACATTACTCACCGTTATCGGATTTCTGATGCTGCTTGTATCTGCTTAGGTTCACATGCTATGCATAGGCTGACATCTGCTGGTAGTCGCAGAGTATTACATTATTTGTTTTCGAAACTCGGAAAGGGACGTTGACTGGGCGTGTCAGTAATACTATCCCTAGTGTGACATCCACTGTACCCATGGTCCTTCACTATCCTACTGAGGAGTGGTGTCGGGGAGGGGTGTGGGGGGTAAGCATAAGTACATTTCCCTAACCAGCTCATCCACAAGGTTTTCCCCGCGGACTCTGGTTGGGGAAACCTGGATGCAAAGTCTGGGCATTGTGTGTTTAGGTTTGTGGCGAACAAATCTAAAGGGGGATAATCCCACAGGGAGAAGACTGCGTCTAGAATGTCTCTGTTGAGTTGTGGGAGAAACCTGAAGGTGTCTCACCTGCTAGTCCCCGGTATCTGTCATCCAGGTGGCCAGGACACGGCCATCGCTTTTGGATCCAGTTCCTAGGGGTTGACCAATGCTGGAGGATCACCTGAATGGGGGTCTTCGGCGAGTGAAAGTGGGACACTGCACGGCTTAGCATGGTATCCCCTTCCCTATAACACATTTACCCCATCCTACTAGGTCAATTTCGCCATGGATTGAACACCCCATTTTATTTAATAGTCGCAAACTCTTACTTTCCTATGTGAAAACAATTATTTTGTGTCAGAATTAAAGGCCCTTGCCTTCAAGTGGGCCATTACCCATCTTAGATATTACCTTCTAGGAAGAAAGGCCACACTCGTCACGGATCATTCTCCCTTCGTTTGAATTAGCCAACGGAAAGATTCTAACCCTCGAGTCATGTGATGGTTCTTAGACCTGCAACCCTACTGTTTCACTGTGGAGCACAGAAAAGGCAAAGATCAAGGGAACGTAGATTTCCTTTCTCGGTTCCCTTGTGAAACAGATGCAGCTAGATCGCATAGGGGAAGGGTATGTGAGAAACCTGAAGGTCTCATACCTGGTAGTCCCCAGGAATCTGTCATCCAGGTGGCCATGGCACGGCCTTTGATTTTTGATCCAGTTACTGGGGGTGGATCAGTGCGGTAGGATCACCTGGATGGGGGGTCTTTAGGGAATGGAAGTGGGACACCGGACGGCGAGACGCGGCATCCCCTTCTCTATAACACCTTTACCCCATCCTACCAGGTAGGATGCTTGGGGATTCAACTCCCCTTTTTCCAACATGAACACTTTCTCACAGACAACTCTCAGTGAGGGAAAATTGACTAACACCCAAGGCATATACCGGACATGTCCCAATACGATGGTCAGGCAATTACTGATCATTACACAAATCTGATTTCCATCGCACTTCCCCAAATGAATAAAAGGCGGAGCACGAAAGTGCACACTGTGCGTGGCAAAGCACACAAGGAAGCAGCAGTTCCAAGATGGCAGTTGAATACAAGGAAATAGACGGCAAGACCGACAAGCAATACAAAGGAAGAGCCCTTGGCCTTTTCACTGAAAGACTAACTTTTAAAAGCCTTTGAGAATAGACAACGTAAGATCTAGAATCAAAACTGAAGACTCCTGAATTGTCTGTCAGTGGTATCCGGGGCTCTCCCACGTCGATAGTCAAGGTGGGCAGAAGCGGTTGCTGCCGTGATACGGTCACAGATACTGTAAACAGAGTGGCCCGGCACCACATGCGTGCTCATTCGAACGTCTCTCTTAGGTATCCAAACCCAAAGGGGACAAATTTAAAGAGAAGGAATGGTAACATCGAAGTAGTCCTGCAACGGGTCAAGCTAAACCCCATGTACATTCGAAAGTCTTAAATACTTGATTGAAATTGGTCCGAGCCCGGCTGAGGGAGACTTATTGTGTTTAAAAGGGAATCTGTGCCTGGCTGAGGGGGATCCGAGGTGAACCGTGAGTCACCCGTAAGAAATCCTGCAAAAACTGTACTAAAGAGATCTGAGCCCGACTGAGGGGGCTCAAAAGGGAATGAACATTGTACTAAAGAGATCTGAGCCCGACTGAGGGGGATCACGATGAATAGGGGATCACCTAAAGCGAATACTTGTAGAAATCAAAAAAAGAAAATAACTTATTGTTTTGTTTGGTTACATCAGGCCCACTGAATGAAGAGACTTTGACGAGTAAAGAATTGCATACAGAAGGTCCCGATGTTATGATTGAACTGTATCCTCGTGCTAAAGAAGCAGAGACTGTGCTTTGCTTGAGTGAATCGGCTTGTCCAGTGCAAAAAATGTAGGGAGGGAGGCCAACGGCCTGAACATCCTGACTTATAATTTTAAACACTTCTTTCTTTTTGTAACCTTATTCCCCAAGCTGTTTGTATTTAGAGGTAAGGGTTGGCAATAGTTATTTTTAGTATAGGCCTTTTTATTTTGACAAGGCACCACTCAGACCGTGTTATTATTAGTTGATGGTTGTAGCTTGCTCCCATCTGTAGATGTAAGATTAGATAGGAGTTTATCATACATTTATTGAAGCTCAATAAACGCCCTTGAACTGTGGTCACTTGTCCTCACTTGTGGTCACTTGTATCTGTCTTACTGTTGACACCCTGCCTTCCTTAATGTTGCCACTCATGCTCCTCGGGTAGAGGGCCTCTGCTTAGAGTGTCTGCTAGAGCATTGAGTTCCCCTGGAATGTGTTGAGAAACTAGGAACATGTTTCGATTGAGTGCCCACTTACAAATGGACAGTTTGGACAGAGCTGGAGAGTGTGTGCCTTCCTGCTTGTTTGAGTAAAACACAGCAGTGGTGCTGTCTGTGATGACTTGCACTGTCTGACCTGCTAGATGCATCTGAAAAGCTTGTAGTGCTTTGAGTACCGCTAGTAGCTCCAAAATGTGTGGTTTGGGCTGTGATCTGTGTCCACTGGCCATGTGCTGTATGGTGAAGGTAATGGGTCCCCACGCTGAGAGTGAGGCGTCTGTTGTAACTATCGCTTGAACTGGTGGATTGTGAAAGGGTTTTCCCTTGCACAGATTTCAGGAGTGTGCGGGACATGTTTTTTAATAAGCTATTTCATTTTGAAGCTAGTGGAAGGGGCAGTCGAAGCTTCTTTGGACGCACGTTCTCCGGCACCCAAAAGTTGGTCAGATGTATTTGTGGTGTCAGAAACAGACTTCGACGTCTGTTTTGGAAACCTGTTATGCGGCGAACATGGACAACTTTGAGGACCTTCCCTTTGACACTGCTTGTGCCTCAACAGTCGACGAAGCGGTCGATTGTCAGTCGTGGGGGATGTGCTTTGTATGGCGTGCAGTGTGGGTGCTTGAGCTGCTGGGTGTAGTCTCTGTAGCAGGACCGCCAACCTAACCCCGTGGAGTCGGGGGCTCGTACGCGGGAAACAGTCAGATCCTGATTACCCTCGTCACGTAGGACATAGACGCTGCCATCGCTGGATGCTCCCTCCATGTCCATAGTGGCTTCGGTCATAATAATTTGCAAGACTTGTAATGTTTTTCGGGGTGATCCCTGGGGAGACACTGGTTACATACCTTGTGCTTGTCCTTCCAAGGGTATTTCCGATTACAGGAAGGACACCATTTAAAAGGTATATATTCCATAATACGGAAAGATGGCAGCCCAGCAATGGAAAAGGATGAATAGGGAAGGAGCAGGCATTCTCTAAAGAGAAGAAAGTTATGACCTCCCCCCACTGTTAAGGGCCGAGGCCCGTCGAGGCCTTCGTAGGCCGCAGTCAAAGTTTGTCAAGACGGTACAAGTTGTCTGCCCTCGAAAGCCGTAACCAAAGATCTTGTGGTGGCACGGCCATCGAAAGGAAAGAAAAATCTAAATTTAAACTTGAATAATCAAAGGCGTTAGCCAGGAGAAGGAACTCCGCAACTTGCGTCCAACTATGAAGGCGGAAAAAAACAATCTGAGGGACCTTGACCCGTGAAGGACCATGGGTATAGTGGACGTCACACTAGGGGTAGTATTACTGACACGCCCATTCGACGTCCCTTTTCGAGTTTTGAACAAATAAATAATGTAATACTCTGCAACTACCACTAGATGTCGGCCTGTGCATAGCATGTGATTCAAGCAGATCCACACGCCTCAGAAATATACATGTCACCATATCCTTGGAGGCAACGCAAGAAATACTCGCACGTCTAAAAAGGATAATAAATCACCGCACTCCACTGATCTTTTAAAAGTTTCTGGGTTGAATAGATTATTTTCATGCTTGAATCACCAAACCATGACAGATTGAAAACCACTCATTGAGCAAAAACCGCCACGCGTTCCACCCCAAGCGGGATTAGTTCGGCTGCTATTATATTTTGATTAACAAGCGTTCTATTTAAACACTGTTGTCAGAGAACATTTTGAAACAAATCAAACATAGAAAAGGGAGTGGTACATTGCACTGGTTCCTGCTACTAACATGAGTGCCATTTTAACCCTATGCTCATTACACGTATTTAGTTACATCCTGATCAAAACAATCTTCAGTAATAAAAAACCTAGAAATACTCATGGGCAGCTGACTCGCACTGGAATCACAGGTCAACACAATAGTGTGCAAATGATTCTATCACCTTCCTCAATCAGCTGCATCCTTCCATAGCAAAGTTCCCACACCAGACCCTCACCATAATCTCACAGATACTGTCAAGAATAGATTATGCAGGCCACCACAACAATATCCCCACTGTGCAATCCGACACCTCCTCGAACGAACCACAAAGCCACCACCACTCCCAGAGAACACATAACTCTTACATGGAAAGTATATAGAATCAGAAACAAATCCTGAGAACAATGTAAAATAAGACAACAAACCTAGCTCAACAGATCTCGAATCAATCCAATTAACAAACAGCCTCACTTTTCAAACGCCACCACGTGAGTGAGAATGATCAGATGATTTGAAGGCATTGATTAACTACATACCTGCTTCTTCGCGGTACACCCACGATAATGAGGTAGGATACATTCACACTACTGAACCCATTAGGATAAAGGTTGATCCTTTTAAGAAACTACCACACATTCCCCCAATACCCTCTAAAGGCTGAGGCAGAGTTGCCAATTACTCCCGTCATTGAGACTCTCCGAACCAAGATGTAATTGTCCAAATCACTAATCCATGCAACACAGATATTGCCGGTCAAAAAGCATGGGAAGACTACGCACCATTTTGTTCAAGACCTTGGGGCTATGAATGCTGTGGTAGTTCCCTCGTTCCCGGTCGTACGAAACCCGGCAACAATACTGCCATTTATCCCTCCCAAAGCTACTCATTTCACTGTAGTGGACCTGTGCTCAGCATTCTTCTTTGCCCCATACACAAGGATAAGCCAGTATTTATTGGCATTTTCATGCAGTGCAATTCAGTATACCTGGACAAGATTACCACAGGGGTATACAGAGCCCCTACTCTTTTCTCCCAGCAACTGAAGGAAGATATAAAATTCACCAGAAAATCAATTTTACCCCAGTACATGGATGACTTAAAGATAGCCTCACCATCCTAAAAACATGAAAGCAGGGCACATGGACCTTGGTGACCACTCTTGCAGAGAAAGTATACAAGGATTCTTAGCGGAAATTGCAGTTATGCAGGCAGAAAGTTCACTATTTGGTTACAATGTTATTAAGGGCCTCCGGTTAATAGCCCCCTCCCGAAAAGCAGTACACAAAATTCCAAAACCCCAAACTATGACACAAATGAGTGCATTTTAGGCGTAGTCCGGTACTGCAGGCAGTGGATCCAAGGGTATGCCAAGATTGTTAAAGCCCTGCAACAGTAAACCAGAGTTGAGCCCATCTAGCGACTAAAGTGGACTCCAGAGTATTTGCCAAGATTAAAAAAAACATTCTAGCCAGGGCACCTACATTCAGATTTCCTGATACAAGAATGTGTTCACCTTATTCTGTGATGAAAAAAATGTGCCTTAGCAATGTTTACCCAGAGACATGGCATTCATCACAAACCTGTGTCTTATTATAGCAAAGAACTAGGCCCTGTTGCCCCCGGAATGCCGCCTTACTTAAGACCAGTTGCAGTAGCCACAATAGTAGTGCAGCAATGTGAGAATAATGTGTTGGGATCTCCCTGGGAGGCTACAGTGCCACACTCAATTGTCTGCCTTTTGCTGAAAACCAAAACACAGCACATGTCTGTATCTCAGCCTAGCAAATATGAAGTCCTTTTGAACTCCTTCAATGTTACTTTAACCATTTGCCGAGTGTTGAACCCAGCATCTCTGGTCCCCACTCTCCAAGATGGTGAACCGCATGATACTGAACCCCATGTTTGTGTAGCTATTGCAGATTTCTTAATAAAACCCCAAAATTACTTAACAGGTTTTCCACTTCCTAAGGAAGACTTGATCCACTTTGTTGATGGGTCGCATTACCAAGATCAAAATGGAAGCTTGTTACAGAGTACCTGGTCTGTGAGCATAGGGAGGTGGTAGACAGTGGGAAGCTACATCAGATCAATTCTGCCCAGATTGTAGAGCTGGTGGCACTCCGAAAGACGTGTACATTAACCGCCCAACCAACCAACTGTTACTATCTGTACTGATTCAAAATATGCCTTATTGCTGGCCCACAGAAGCAGAGTGGATTCCTAACATTGACAGGATACGCTATCAAAAATAGTTAATATTTGAAAGCCCTCTTGGATGCCATCATGTTACCTTAAAAGATAGCTATAATCAAGTGTACCACCCATCAGTCCCTAGATGATGCCAATAATTTCACAGACAGAACAGCTAAATTGGTTGGCTGCTGTATCCGAATCAGAAGGTGAATACACTCACTTCTAAAACCAGTCCTGACCACTCAGTATATAATTTATACCACAATTTGGGGGATGAGTTTTGTGCCAACTGTAAAACTTTCCATGCGACTGGTTTTTCTTACAATTCAAAAAATGTTGCAGTGAGTGTGGGGCAGAAAAAAAGGGGGAACTTTGGACCCCAACTCCTTGAGAAAACAGTTACAGTATTGCTCCACACTTTAGAAAACTGTGCCACACTTGATGATGCTAGTAAGGTAAAGTATCTTTAATGTATTTGCCTTATATGGATAACACATGTTTCGACACACCAGTGTCTTTTTCAAATCATGGCTGATAACGTAGCTAAGTCAAAAATAAGTATATCATTCATGTGGTTGAGTTCACAGAATAGGCATATGTTAACCATTAATAATGTAGACATAAATCATATACAAGTACAAAGCATAATGAATACAAATGAAATAAAATGATCACGTAATGAGTTCACAGAAAAGTAGGAGGGGGAAAAGGGAGGAGGTGAAGGTAAGTACAAAAAACAAAAATCACATTAGTAGATATTAGAAAAAAAAAACATAAAAAATGATATATGACGATCATACCACCAAAGTACAAGTGATGGGCCTTACCTATGTTCCAAGTCTAATTTTTGCAATTAATGGAAACATGAACAGTCACGGGTTGAATCCCCCTGTGGAAAATAGTGCCAAAAAAGCCCCGAATTGGGGATCAGTGAAGTTCCATGTAGTTTGAATCCTAATATCTTATATTTAGGTTAGGCAAGCAATGATATTTCTGCCCCACATTCACTGCGACATTTTTTGAATTGTAAGAAAAACCAGGCGCATGGAAAGTTTTACAGTTGGCACAAAACTCATCCCCCAAATTGTGGTATAATCTGTTTTCAAGTAACCAACTGTCTGTGCGGCCTTGACTTTAACAAATGGCTCAATATATCATGAATCGGGAAAGAGATGCTTCTAACCTTTTCTCTAAGAAAGGCGACACTACACATGGTTTCCAATCCTCTATACCCAGAAGAGAAGACTTACGGTACAAGTTTATCAAACTAGAGAGAATATCAAGAAAGGAAATTGATAAATTCTGGGAAATTATTTCCCTCAAGAACTACCTGGAAAATGGCTTTATACCTCGAGGCCTAAGGATATTGATTTTTCCAGACTTTTCGAAAGATGAGGATAAAGACTTAGCGGAAGACTGGGAGAAATATTTGAATATTAGTTCCACTAAAATGCTTGAAATCCTAATAGAACATGCTACAAGAGAACAAAAACGAGCGAAAGAACAAATAGATCTCATTACAAGAGAAATAAAGGAAACACAAGCATTGGAGACCACCAAGGAGAAAAATTTCAATAAAATATATGAAATACTTATTGAATTCCAAGATGAGATTAAGATCCGGAAAGTGTGAAAATTTTACTGAGATGAACGAGATTATCGTGAAGACAAAGTGTACACTTTTCAAGAAAAATATAACAAATTACCAAAACCATCTTCTAAAGAGAGCACACCCAATACCTCACCAGGTAGTTCTGATGTCGATTCAGAAACTGACAAGGAAGAACCCAAGGAAGGAGAACACAATATTGCAGGTTCAGGTTTTTTTAACCAAATTAGACGATTCAAGAAGGGAAGTAGATTAATCAATACCAAGCAAGTCCATTTTCAAACCAACCCACCAACAAACCCCAAATCAATACCAACAGGAGGAGAGGAAGGAGGGGGGGTTCAAGACAGCGGAAATCCAGAGGCTCTGGAAGATCACAGACGCCTGACAAGAGCTACGGGAACAAACCCAACAATGACCTTGTGATGAATATTTCATCTAAAGACCTGACAATAGATTAAATAAAACTACTTAACAAAGGCCTTTCCTTTGCACCGATGTATAGATATGATCATATTCAAACACAAATTGATCTCTTTAAATTCACAAAGAGATTGAAATTGAAAAAGTTCTTTGCTACGCAGGTTCAACAGTATCGTCCTACAAAAGAGAAGCCAGTACCAACATCGCTATCTATCCAAGACATTGAGAATATCCATTTATTACGCAGTCTTGAATCAGAAGAATTGGAAATACATGAAACACTACATGACCTTAAAATCCAATCTATAGGTATAGCTACCAAACAATTGAAAACTAAATCCAAGTTCACTCCCCAATTGAGCCAAGACAATATGATCGACGCCTTTCATAAGGTAGTCCAAATGGATATCAACACCTTATTTGAACGCAAGAGAAAATCCAGCTACAGATTCAACACTAAACAGAACAATCTTACCTTAGAGGAGACGAAAGCTTTGAATAACTTACAAATGGACCAGTCCATAGTAATTAAAGAAGCCGACAAAGGGGGAAAAATAATAATCATGGACCGTACAGACTACATACAGATGGCCTTGAATCATTTAACAACCCCCCTTTGTTATGAAGAACTTCGATCGAACCCTACTGTGGAAATCAAAAATCAGATAGCTGAACAGATACAATCCTGGGAAAGGCAAGGTCTTATTACTGCTGATGAAAAAGCTTACTTATCGGTCTCGCACCCTGTGGTCCCGACCATCTATTTTCTACCCAAAGTGCACAAAACATTTGATAAGATACCTGAAGGAAGACTGATCGTTAGCAGCATAGGTTGGGTCACAGAGAAAATCAGCAAGTTCATCGACAACATACTCAGTCCACGTGTACCTGCAATCAGAGCTTTCTGTAAAGACACTACCGATGTAATTAATAAACTTCAACTTATCGATTGGAAGGACACATACAAACTTGTCACCTGGGATGTCCAAGCCCTATTTACTTCCATTAGACATGAGGCAGCTATTCAAACTATCGACTACACCTTTCGTGGGGAAACAGCTTCACATTATCAGTATGTGACCATGTTGAAAGAAATGATGATAATAACGTTGGAAAACAATATCTTTTTGTTCAATCAAAGCTACTATAAGCAGAAGCAGGGAATGGCTATGGGCGTTTGTTTGTTTGTCTGTTTGTTTATTTGTAATGCGCGAGTGTACCCGGGGGTATCAGGGCGCAGCCTTTACAAGAATATTCGAAGCTTGGTTACAGTACATAGAATATACATAATACAGGAATAACTACACCACTGTTATATACAAATCAGTGGTAGGCCTACAGGCCATTATATACAGGTAGGCAAGGCAGACAAGCAGGTAAGCAGGAAGGCACATATAGTTACAATTTGTACAGGTGGTGCTGGGCACTTCATGGTCTTAGTGGGTCTCGCTTTTCTACCATGAGATTACCAGTGAGCGGAAATTCTGGTAGGGCATGTCAATTCTAAGGTTTGGAGGCAATGAGTTCCACAACAAGGCAGCTTTTACCGGGAAGCTATTACCCCCTATGGTGGACCGCTTGAAGTGGGGAACAGTTAGACAGTTTTTGTATGCAGTTCTGGTGGGTCTTGAAGAGGACTGTCGGTGGAATCTGTTGGTCAGATAGGTTGGGGTGGCATTGTTCAGAGACTTGTGAGTGAGTGATGCTGTTTTTAATAGAATTTTATTTTAAGTGGTTAGCCAATTATTCTGTAGGCTATAGTTTGTAATGTGTTCCCTTCTGGAAATGCTCAGAGCTGCTCTTAGCGCATTGTACTGAAGGGTTTGCAGTTTGCTGGTGGTAACCTTAGTAGATCCCAGGTATAGGGCATTACAGTAGTCAAGGCGGGACAGAATAAGAGCTCTAGCGAGTTTCAGGCAGCTGGAATCCGACAGGAAGGGTTTAGCTGTGCGGATTAATTTGCAGGTGTAAGCCGTGGAGGATGCAAGGGAGCTCACTTGTCTTTTAAAGGAGAAATTGGAGTCAAGATAGAATCCCAATGTTTTGACCTCCTGTCCGACTTTGATGTTGTTTCCATCAATCATGAAGGAATTGTAGGCCGGGCCGAGCTTCTTTATATTAAGTGAGGTATCTAGAATGATGAGTTCTGTTTTATCATCATTCAGGCATAGTCCATGAGTGACCATCCATGCCTGGATGATGATGTACACCCTATTTAACAAGGCCAAATCCTTTCCATAATCTCCAGAAAGCGGAAGGAGGATCTGAGTATCATCTGCATAATTAGTGTAGGTGATACCGAGATGATCCAAATCATCGAAAAGGGGCTTGGTAAATATGTTGTATAGTGTGGGGGAGTCACAGGAGCCCTGAGGGACACCGCAGGTGATGGGTATGGGGTCTGCTGCAGCTGTGGGGGAGAAGCCCCTCATGGTCCTGCCGTTAAGGAAGGATGTGATCCACGTGATGGCCTCTGTTGAGAAGTGAGCTGCAGTGTGGAGGTGTGAACATAGGACAGAATGATCGACCAGATCGAAAGCTGCAGATAGGTCAAGGAGAAGGAGTAAGGCAGCTTGCCCATTGTCTCTGAGCGAATCGATCTGGGCTTATAAGTCAATGAGAGCGGTTTCAGTCCCATGTTGTTGCCGGAACCCAGACTGTCTAGATCCTAGGAGGTTGTGTTCTTCCAGGTGCTTCTGTATTTGTACATAAGCAACCTTGTCTAGAATTTTTAGGAGAAAGGGAACGGTTGTTATGGGTCGATAGTTTGTGGGTGTGGCAGGGTCGAGGGTGGGTTTTTTCAATAACGGGAGTACCCAGGATTGTTTTAGATTCGTGGGGATAGATCCGGTGGTAAACGAGGCATTGATCAGTTTAGTGATAAAAGGGGAGAGGTCCCGGGCAGCATCTTTGATGAGCTGAGCAGGGCACAGGTCACCCTGGCAATTGGACGGTTTCAGAGATAAGATGATTTTTTCCACTTCCAAAATATTGACTTTGGCAAACTGGAAAGGGGCTAGGTCGGTGGGCATGGGTTTGTCATGACTTTTTGAATTGAGAGTGTTAAATGCGCACCCGCTCTTGCAAACTTATTCATGAGCCAATTTGAGGACAAATATGTTTATACAGATCTTAATGCACAAGATAAGATTGTTATGTGGACCAGATTCATTGACGATATTTTGCTTATTTGGAATGGTAATGAACAAGACTTAAATGAATTCAAGGATCGACTCAATAGCAACACAGAAGGGATTTTCCTCTCAGGACCATCAAGCGACACCAGTTTAGACTTCTTGGACCTCACCATATATGTGTTGGATGGCCATTTATTGACGAAAACTTTCCGCAGAGCAACTGAGGCAAACTCAACCCTTTTTGCATCAAGTTGTCATCAGCAATCAGTGATAAGAAATATACCGAAGGATGAGTTTGTAAGAGCCCAGAGAAACTGTGACAATACCAATGATTTCACTCAGGAATGTGATCTTCTTTAACATAGATTCCGCCAGGCTACAGCAAAAAGCATATAGAAGTGGCACATACAAAAGTCAAGAATATGAGTAGGGACACAACCCTCATACAAAAAGATCGCCAAAGAACAGAGGAAAAAAACAAAATAAGCTTTATTACGACCTTTTCACACAACAACTTTGAAATTAGAAAAATACTGAACAAAAACTGGCATCTATTAAAACTTGATGATCATCGCAAAGACCTCATTGATGAAAAACCCAAATTAATCTTCAAAAAAGCCAGATCTCTTAAAAACATCCTTAGCCCATCCCTACTGCCGAAGTTACCAACACCCAGACTAGATATGTGGTTACCTAAACCATCACCAGGATTTATGAAGTGTGGATCGTGTGCAATGTGCAAAATGGCGCACAAGGATACGGAGACCTTTACTGATTCCAGAGGAACTACTTTTGTGATTAAAGACACTATCAATTGCCGCAGCAAATACATAGTTTATGCCATAATATGCACATGTGCACGTATATATATTGGTAGCACTATCAGGGAACTGAGATACAGAATACGAGAGCATGTGTATGCAATGAGCAAATCTGATTCAACACTACCGCTTGCCCAACATTGGCAAACCAAACACCAGTTGGACGATAAAATGAATGTGAGATTTATTGGACTTAGACAGGCTTCTCTGGGTGAAAGAGGCGGGGATAGAGAAGTCCTCCTATGACAGATAAAAGCCCGAACCATTTGTAAATTTCGAGCTACAGAGTTTGGCCTGAATCAGGACCATGAGATGGCATATTTTCTTTAGAAATACTCTTGTGTATTTTCACTTGCTATTTACACTGATATTCCCTGGTGTACTTCACACGTAACCAATATTCTTAAACTTTATTCTTAGTGATATTAATCCAATGAGATATACCTTACTGCACCTGATAGCGCGATCCAGCGCTAACACATTAATTACCCGTGTTTCACAACACCCTCTGTTTCAGACTACACAGTTAGGATATGTGTGTTTTCTAAACAGCACCATTTAAGATGTATATCCTGTAATGTGTCCCTCACTTCCCCACTATTTTCCCAACATCCATCTCCCATCATGCATGGGGATTTGTATTTAATCTGAAGTTCTTAACTACCAACCTGTAACGTTTTACGCATGGGATAATTGCAGATTATCCTAATTATTATCATACACTACATCCATAGCCTTTGTTCTATTTAATATAGTATGCAATTTCGATCTCATTTAATATTTGTACCATTCTTATTAACCCATGGGACCACTACCTCATATTCCAAAATCAATGTTATTCATCACAGTACTATTAACACACCTTAACATGGCGCTTGTTCTTTTGCCTGACCTTCCATTTGGGACCCAATAGAAATGGTCGTAGGACTAGGGTTGCCCGGGCAACATATATAAACGCTAACCTATTGGCATAGCGTTTTCAACAGATGGCAGTAGATTGTGTACGTGGTGTAAGGTAAGCTCTTGAACGTATAATTCTGTGCACCCAAGTAGGCATTATTTCTTCTTGCTCTAAACTATCTGCACTATCCGAGCACGATCGTACGATTACTGGTGTCACGATCGCACTGGCGTGTCAGTTGTCTTGCTGCTACCTCTGGGAAACCAGCATTTTAGAAACATACGCGCAAGGCAGTAATGAAATGGCGCGCTGTATATGTTTTAGTAAAACTATAACATTAGTCATCAAAAATCTCTACACTAAACTGTAGCCACGAACACTCGCATGTTTTTTTCCCTTGCTGCTACCTTTGGGAAACCAGTATTCTTGTAAATTACGCGTAAGGCAGAAATGAAACGCCGCGTACTAAACCCCAACATTAGTCATCATTAGGCTCTTTATGAAACCATGATTACAAACAGCCCGGTGCCAAATGATACTATTCTGTATTAGAACGTTTCCTAACTTTATTAGTCATGCAACCAAAGTGATATCATTGCTTGCCTAACCCAAATATAAGATACTAGGATTCAAACTACACGGAACTTCACTGATCCCCCAATTCGGGGTTTTTAGTCATCAACTTTATTAGTCATGGGACCAAGAGTGATATCATTGCTTGCCTAACCTAAATATAAGATATTAGGATTCAAACTACATGGAACTTCACTAATCCCCAATTCTGGGCTTTTTTGGCACTATTTTCCACAGGGGGATTCAACCCGTGACTGTTCATGTTTCCATTAATTGCAAAAATTAAGACTTGGAATATAGGTAAGGCCCATCACTTGTACTTTGGCGGTATGATCGTCATATATAATTTTGAATGTTTGTTTTTTCTAATATCTACTAATGTGTTTTTTGTACTTACCTTCAACCTCCTCCCTTTTCCCCCTCCTACTTTTCTGTGAACTCATTACGTGATGATCATTTTATTTCATTTGTATTCATTATGCTTTGTACTTGTATATGATGTATGTCTACATTATTAATGGTTAACATATGCCTATTCTGTGAACTCAACCACATGAATGATATACTTATTTTTGACTTAGCTACGTTATCAGCCCTGATTTGAAAAAGACACTGGTGTGTCGAAACATGTGTTATCCATATAAGGCAAATACATTAAAGATACTTTACCTTACTAGCATCATCAAGTATGGCACAGTTTTCTAAAGTGTGGAGCAATACTGTAACTGTTTCCTCAGTATATAAGACTCTAAGACTTAGCTCAAATGCAATAAAATGCCCCCTCAAGTGAAAAGGATAACTGGATAAGCAAGGGTTGTTGATTACATGACGACTCAGTATGGCACGATGACCAAAGTCGATTAGTGGCCCACAGATGATATTGTCACACCTTGTTATGATGTACCATGACCAGGTTCATGTCGGGGAGGAGGGGATGATTATGTCGCTGAATAAGTCCTGCTTCCCCCACCCCCCAATTCCCTAAAATGCTCAAGAGTACTGTGGGTGTTTAAGATGGATTTCTAAAATCACCCCTGGTGGGCAGATTTTAGGAGGCCATCCTGTCATGATTCCTGCCCCTCATGTCCCCAGCCATGTCAGGGTGGAGCCAGGCCACGATCACCTACATGGCCCTTAAGGGCCTCTCCATCCCTACAAAGACCCACTTGGAGTCAGACTTGGCGTTTGTGGCACCATACTCACTCACTCCCATAGGATAACATTGGGGATTGGACTTGTAGTGCATTGATGGGGATAAGATGGATGCCCCCACATATTTCGGTTCCCAGAACTGCATGTGCGGTCTAGTCTTTTGGGTGTGGTTTAGCCCAGAGGCACCTGGGATACCCAGAGACTATTTAAGCCACACCCAGGCTGAGAAACATGCTTTGCGTTTTCTGCACCTGCAGCGTGACACTCACCGTGTTCGGATCGGTCTCCAGTAGGCCTTCATCTTTCTTCTGCGCTCAGCTCCTGCAAGAACAAGAACACTGTTAGGAACAGCCTTACCTTGCGGCGCTTCTGCCCATCAGTCATCGCTCGGCGGTGTCATTCCCATCCCGGCACTCCGCTTCCTAAGGAAAAGAGAAAAGAACAGAAAAAAGGCACTAGTAAGCATTCTGCAAATCTTCGCTTATTTTTAAATACTGTACGAGCTTCAAACGCTTACCTGAATCCCAGCCGCTCTGGGGGAACTCTGTCTCCGGAACTTCTCATCCATCTGCAAGAGGGAAAAGACACTCCAGGTTAGCGTGGAAACATCTAGAGGCGCCGCATACCGCGCTTACCCACCGCATTTGTTCTTCATAACCGGCATCCACGCTGAAAACGTTGCAGCACCTAAAAGACACAGAAAAATAACTCAATTCAATGCAAATACGAAAGGGGTGCATTGCGCTCTCACTCACCTTCAGCGTTACCCATCTAAGCAGCACACCGCCATCCCCAGACTCCGGCCATCATCTAAGGAAGGAAAGGAACAAAGTTAGAGAACTGTTCAAAAGACTCATTATACTTACCTGTCGGACTCTTGCCAGTGAAGTAACTAGGCAGCAACGAGCCTGCATCAATTAACGCACCCATGCGCCGAAGGCAGGGCGGAGAGCACACTATCCAAGAAAACAAGGTGAGCTGTGGATGAAAGGGAAGGGTTGGACCCCGGGGAAGAAGGGGTTCAAGCACACAGAGACAGTAGGGAGTTAAACTCTATCAATCCTGTGTTTCAGGCCCAGTCTCCAGTCGAATAGCTTCCAGGGAAGGGTTTGAGGTCGTAAGAGGTCAGAACAGACTGAGTGGATACCAGGTGAGCGTTACACATCCTAATTATGTGGACAGGGAGACTCAGTCTAGCCAAAACCCAATCAAGGTAGCAATGAGGAGCAGTCAAGGCTTTGTCTCAGGAGAGTGAGTGTGTGGTCAGGGGCCCTCAATGAGTACACATAGAAGAACACACAATAATTCAGATTAGACAGTTACTAAGAAATATAACACAATACCATATAAAACAAATATATACAATCGCCAGTAGGCTCACTTACAATACATCACTAAATAACTAACCATGTGAAACAGGCTCAGATGTAGTTAAAATTATTAGAACCAGTCACAGGTACAATTCCCTATACTTCAGAAGTCCAACCCCAAGATGTATGGGGCCTAGTGTCCAAAAGTCACAGGATCCAACACAAGGTTTCTCATATGAAGTTGTTTTCTAAAGGGGTGCAATGAACTTGTGGTGTTGATTTCAAACACCATTCGAAACTATTTCAATGTTCAGCAACAATTTATCAGAAGACAGGTAAGCTCTCCTCTCTTTTCCAGACCCAACACTAACCCAGGGGCAGGATATATGACCCATGTTTGACGACCAAATGTAAGTAAGAGAGAGATAGGAAACAAAGGGCTTTGTATCCAATTTTATCCTATGGAGCACAGGGCGGACAGGCACAGTTTTACTTACCGCCCAGCCCTCATTTTCCCAGGGGTCACAATGGATCGTATGGGGATTGCTGGGAGCCTTGTTCTGTTCTTTGTTCGGGTGAGAGATGGCCAGGAGTTGCAGGTTGGAGTGCTCTTCCGGTTGGGTGCAACTGCAAGATGCAAGCCCAGTCAAGGAAGAATTTAACACCTCTTCAGGACACCTCACAGGATGGAGGAAGGAGAGTTCAATCGACAATCACCGTTTGCAGGCGACAACAGGTGTCCTTCCAGTTGTGGTCAAAGAAGAAGCTCCATGACAGGTTCCCTTGATGCTAGGAAGCTGAAAATTCAGTAGGATGCGACTTATAGCACAAGCTGGTGACCACCAAAGGTCTGGGTCTGAACGTGGAACGGCGACGAACGGAACTAGCAGGTTAGCCCATGAGGGAGCTGACGTTGAGACTAGTTGGTCCCACTTTTCCAAGGGCAGAAGGGAAGGGCCTTCGGGGGATCAGGCAGAAGAGCAGGGCCTCCCACGGGCCAATCAGTGGAGAGGATGCTGGTCCACTGCAGAAGTCACCCTCGGTCGTCAATGGGCTGCTCTTCTTCGAATGATTCTTGGATCCAACGTAGATCTAAAGAATGGCTGCAAGAGTCTCTTCTTATCCAAAACTGGAGCTGAAAGCAAATCCAAACCCACCAATTGAAAGGATCTGCACCATTCAAACAGCTAGTAGTGATCCAATCAAAGGCAACTACTGATTTCACATCCGCCCCAGCAGCAGACTTTCTGGTACCAGGGATTTGTACTGGGACTACGGTCCCAGGACCCTTCCCTTCCTGCGCGCCACACACACATTGCTGCGAGAGCAGCAGCTTTCCCTGGCATGTGCATGACCATATATAGGATTTCCTGACCTGGGAAGGCAGGGAGAAGGCCAAACTACAAGCGAAAAACCCGTGGCACAGCCATTTTAGGCCATATACGGTAAACACAAAGGCACACACAAAGAAGAATGCAAAAACAGTAAAAATGCAACTGCTGAAACCAGCTTGTCATTAGGCACATATAAAAGTAACCAAAAATCCCAAATGTAAAAGTTATGACGATACAAAAGTAGCCCCATTGCAATGCACTGTGAGGTATAAATACAATTATTCAAAAGGCAAACAAGGTTTCACAGTAATAGTCAGTTTCCCCATAACAAATTAGCTGAAGTGAAGTGAAGCTGAAGGCTTTAATTTTTCTTAAAGACGGGTCAGGATCAGAAACAAATCAAAAAGAATGGGGTTTCATTGAAAACTATGGAAGGAAAGTTGCAAAAAGAAAATCTTTCCTAACAGTGTTGCGCCATGTGCTCCCAGAATAATGTGGGGAAAAATGCACCTGCCACCCACAGAGCACACCCTCCTCCTTATGACCCATTTGTTCTCTGGGTGGGTTGATGCATTCCCATGCTGAAGGGCAGATGCTGTAACAGTCATTAAGAGACATTAAGATTAAGCACTCCCGACATCCTTGAATGTTCAACACTATCCACATTCAGCAGCTGCAGTCAGTATTGAAACGCAATGGTGTTATAAAGAATACGCTAATATGTTGTTAAAGAAGACACAAATGTTGCTAAACCAACCCCAGCTTCTGCAATGTACCTGAACTGTGTCATGTCTCAGACCTAGAAAAGAAATGTTGAAAATCATATAGTGATACCGCTATTTGACGAATGCAATGTTGGTGGCGAAAGAAAGGGAGCGATAATGAGAGCAGAGACACTGATACAGTATCCCGACCTAAAGGTGTTAGTGTGGTTGTACTGGGATATATGTGAGGAAGGTATTGCATCAACAGTAAGACAACAAACAAGGGGGGGGTCCTGGGAGTCCTTCTGCTGGACATTAGTCCCGGTTATGAGAGACTTACCCAGATTCTATAGCTCACAATCTTTCACAGAGGAGAAATATCCAAAACATTGTCAGTCTTTGTCCTGCCCAGGGACAGTCCAGCACCGAAATGCTAAGCAATTCTCCTCTGAACAAGAGTACCAAAAGCAACCCCAAACACGTGTTTCGGTCTGGTTGGACCTCATCAGTAGGGTGGAGCTGTGCCTCTCTAAGAATAGTGAGCAAGGGGTCCATGTCTGGATTCCCCTAGTAACTCACAGTGAGACCCAGAGTTACTTAAATTATGCAAAAACAAGGGGTCCTGGGAGTCCCTCTGCCAGCCATTAGTCCCGGTTATGAGAGCCTTACACAGATTCTTTAGCTCACTATCTTTCACAGAGGAGAAATATCCAAAACACATCAGTCTTTGTCCTGCCCTGGGGCAGTCCAGCAGTGAAATGCTAGGTAATTCTCCTCTGAGCAAGAGTACCAACAGCAACCACAGACACGTGTAACTTTGGGTCTCACCCTAAGTTACTAAGGGAATCCAGTCGTGGACCCCTTGATCACTATTCTTAGAGAGGCAGAGCTCCACCCTACTGATGAGGTCCAACCAGACCGAAACATGTGTCTGGGGTTGCTGTTGGCACTCTTGGCACAGCGGCCGGTGCAGCAAATCAGCTTTGGTGGGAGCTGGACTGTCACAAGGTGTTCCCAGGACACTTCTGATGGCTTCTAAGGGCAGGATACCTGAGAAGGGGTCGAGACTGGTTGTTCCTACCAGTCATGGGTTTAAAGCACTGATGAAGGGTTTCAGGAGATCAGACAAAGGAGCAGGCATTTGCCGGGACTTAGAGGCAATGTTGGAAGCCCACTTCTACCCTTACCAAAACCCAGGCCCTCCTTTAGAGAGGAGATAACAAGAATAAAACCCTTCTTTCTGGATGCAACTACCTGTTTTCTCCTGTGTGGAAAAAGGACACTTTGCCTGGGCTTGCCCCAAAAACATCCCGTAAGAACCTATGGAGGTAGGATGATTAGAGGCCGAACAATGGAGTAGGGAAGAGATAGAGTTAGAAGACGTTCCTGACAAGGACAAGAGCTGTTATTGTACACCAGGACCCTTTCAGCTGCATGAAACCATACAAGTTTAGTTTAGTTTATTATTTGTAGAGCGCACCTAATCCCGAGGTATCTGGGCGCTTGAGTTACTGGCATTTGGACTAAAGGCCTTATCGACCCAGGGAGTAAACAGACGATCATACGAGCAGGCCAGAAGTATCCCGAAGATCTCCAAGGAGAACAAGCCATCAGGATTACTTGTGTCCACAGGGACGTTGAGACCCATCTAAGGTCCTGTTAATGTTCAATGTCAGAAGTCAACCTACTAAGATAAAACTGCAGCATTCCACGGCCTACCAGAAGAGTTCATTATCGGAAATTACTTCCCAACCTTTTTGGAGCTCTTACATCCTACACTAAATCAGGTTGCTGCCGACAATTATTCACCCACCCATGCTACTTGAACCAAGACTTTTAAGACACCATGACACCCCTCCCTCCCTGTCGTGGTTTCTAGTTTGTTTCTTGCATTCGCTGTACTCTGTATTTTATTTGTGTCTCTCAATTTAACTAGCGCCTAGATACCGAAGGGTTCTGTGCGCTGCAACAAATGCAAAAATAAATAAATGCCGAGTTATTCTTGCTACTCATTGCAAAGTCTTCAGATGATCTCCCAAAAAAGGGGTTTGGCCCTCTTTTAAAGCCAAATGGTCCACAGTGATTGGTGTAGGCTAAGCCTACCTTAATAAACAAATCCTGGGTCCCCACCAACAATCTCCTGTATGCATGAGGTCATAACCACAGAGTGCTTTGCAACAGAAAAGGTAAAGGGGTGAAAGCATGTAATGCTCCCACCCATCTTCCTGTCTGTTGTAGATCAAATTGTCTATCTAGTTAATGAGCTCTCTGTGGTTCCGGATTATAGCGGCAGGTCTCCCTTGAAGCTGCGGTAGAATCAGACTTTATAACTCTGTCAAATCACATATTCGTACCTTCTGAATGGGTTCCCCATGCGGGGTGACTACTGCAACATGCAGTCCAAGACATGATATTTCACTGTCCATTGATATGAAGGGCGGAAGCTGGCTTCAGGTTGGCACAGTGCATATCAAAGGTTTTTGGGGTTTCCTGTCTCCTTTGTTAGCCTCTGCAGCCAGGCCTCACTCGGGCCTGTTTGAATTACAATGTGATTAGTATGCAAAGCTGCCACCAGCAGCAGAGCTCACAAAAGGACAGAGTGGATCCATGGAGCATTTTTTAGTTAATTAGGCTGGCCATGGCAGTGGGAATGTTTTGCCCCCCCCCCCTTCTGAGAGGACATGGTGTAATCTTGGCTGTCACATCCTAACTAAATGTGACGGGTGGCCGGCGCCTGTAGGCTGTGTCCACTCAGAGTACACAGATCTATGTGTATGTAGTGCGGTGAGCATAGGGAAATGTGTGTGGATTAGCCCCATACATATTCCGAAGGTTCATCTACCATCATTCAATTTCTTTTAAAACATTTAAAAAAAACCAGGCGAGTGCACACCCACTGTGCGGATGGTCAAATTCCTCACAGGTACAGGGGTGTGCTGGAGGAGCGGGGGCCACCGGGAGGTCAAATAATTAAGCAAAGAAACTATAATTGTGATAAATGCTTTAAGGGAAGAACAAGTAAGCAGAAACAGATATCTGAGGAAATATTTAAAAGCATAAAGCAGGAAAAAAAGTTGTTAAGCGTTAAGAAAGTTGAAACAACTATCACGGGGAAGAGAGAAAACCCCAAGAAGTGATTTCAAGAGATTAAATTGCTAAAGAGTTGGGAGACCCCTATAAGAAAAGTTGTGACAGGAAAAAGGTTGTGAAGCGTTAAGAAAGTGGAAACAACTATCAGTGGCAAGAGAGAGAAAACCCCAAGTAGTGATTTCAATAGAGACAATTGTTAAAGAGTGTCGAGACCCCTGTAAGGAAAGTTATGAACTGTATTGTGAATTAGGAGTACCAAGTGAAGTACACCAAGAAAGAAGGAACATGGTAGAGCCGACGCAGAGGTCGGGAACTTTCAAAACAAATTATTCAGAGGAGCATCCCAGAGCGAAACAAAAGTGTTCAAGAGACTATATTCAAGAGAACAATATCAAGGGTCATTTGCTCAGGAAAATATGACCCATGGACAGTTGGGAAGAGCTGCAGGAGCTCATGAAAAAGACATGTCAGTTTCAGAGAACATCATAAAGAGTATTTTTGTGATACAAGAGACATTTACACATTACAGACTTGTACGGATCCAGAAGACCCTGGGAGAAGCTGCAAGACCAAAAGGCAAAGGGGAGGACACCAGGAGAGAGAGATTATTATGGGCCCAGTTTAGTTACTATTATTAGTGGTAGGATTAGATAGGTTTAGGTTTGGACCGAGGATATTTCGGATTTCCCGGCCACAGACAAGCACCTTAGTTTAAGTTAGGTTGGGAATTCCCCTATAGTGAAACAGCAAGCTAGACCTTTTCTGTTATTAAAAATAAAACACTTAAAAATGTCTGTCTTAATTTTGACTTTTTCTTTTGATTAGACACAACTCCCGATTGGTTATTTGTACCGCAAGTTGAACCAAAGAGTACTCAACTATGCCATCATTGAAAAAGAGCTCCTGGTCATAAAAGGAAGCATTCGAGAAATGGAGGCACCACCTTCAGGGAGGGCAATTTCCTGTTACTGTGTGTACAGATCATTGGAATCTCCAGTACGTACAGACCCAGCAGTGTAAGACCAGCAGACAAGCCAGCTGGGCATTCTTCTTTTCCCAGTACAATTTCGCCATCACGTACATCCCAGGGCCTTCTAATCGACTGGTGGATGCCCTTTTCCGCTCCTTGTCCATGAAAGGCCCATGTAAACCCTCCCTTAAACCCATGCTTCCCGCAAAGCATTTCCTTGGTGTCGCTCATTCAGGATTGGACTCAGTACGTCAAACTACAATTGCCAGCCTCACTGTTACCAAATGGGAAAAAGACTACAGATGTACCCACAAAGACAGATTACCATTTTTCCGCAACAGACTATACATCCCCACACAAGAATAACGGCAGATCATCCTAATCAGTCACCATGAAATCCGTATTGCATGACAGAGGGATACAGGCCACTACTGAATTGTTTTCCAGATGTTTCTGGTGGCCAGGGTTAGCTAAACAGGTCCTTAACTATGTGGCCACCTGCCCAGTATGTGCTCAAGGCAATGACCAGCAGGTTTGCTGTGTCCTGTGGAATGTCCCCCCGTATCCCTGGCATACCATCTCAACACAGACTTTATCGTGGACATACCCACTTCCTATTGAAACACCTGTATAATGGTGGCTTCTAAACTGGCCAATTTCATCATGCTGTCAGTCTTGCCAAAAGCTACAAAGATGGAAAATGTGTTTTTCCATGATGTTGATCGTCTGCACGGCCTACCAGAGAAGAACAAGTTACTTCTTACCTTGTAACGTTCTTTCGACGGGATGTTCCTCCGACTTATTCCTTATCTTTGATAATACGTTTCCAGCTTGCTGGCCTCGGAAATTTTTCCTGTAGAGGGCGCTGCGCGTCGACGTCCGCCGAGTCGATGTCCCTCGACGGCCACCGTATCGGCGCCGACGTCACCATGCCCATAAATAGCCATGCGCGGCGTCCGTTGCTCAGTTCTGTTTTGTAGCATAAGAAAAGTCATGCCTGAATTGGTTATTGACCTTGAAGTAAGCTGCAACCACAAGGGAAGTATTACTGCGGGGATGGATGGGATGGGGCAATAAGGAATACGTCGGACGAACATCCCGTCGAAAGAACGTTACAAGGTAAGAAGTAACTTCTTCTTTGAAGGGATTGTGTCTTCCGACGTATTCCTTATCTTTGATAGACTCCCATAGCAGTGGCGTGTAATTGGAGGTGGAAGTAAGAATGTCATGTATCCCTTTAGGGATGGACCGAATGTAATACGGCCTTGCCAAATCTGGTCTCTTGACTAGTGGAGGAATCCAGGTTGTAGAATTTTGTGAATGTATGTGCGGACGACCATGTGGCAGCCACACATATGTCTCTGACCGGTACCCCTCTTTGGAGGGCCGAAGAGGCTGCGATACCCCTGGTTGATTGAGCCCTAAGATTTTGGGGTGGCTCTTTCCCTGCCAGTTTGTAACATTCCAGAATGGCCAAAATAATCCACCTGGAAATGGTTTGTGTTTTGTTATGGGTAATCCCAACTTGTGACCTTAGTATCCTACAAACAGTTGGTCTGCTTGCCTGATCCTAGCCATTCTGCTGATGTAAACGCTTAGAGCTCGCCTTGGGCCCAGCCTATGTAGCCTTTCTTCCTCTTTCCCAGGATGGGTAGGAGGGTAGAACGAAGGTAAGGTAATTTTCTGAGTAATATGAAATTCAGAAACCACCTTTGGGAGGAAATTAGGCTTCACCTGTAGGACAACCATGTCCTTGTGGAAAATTGTATGTGGGGGTTTACAGGAGAGAGCTTGTAGCTCGCTCACCCTCCTAGGGGATGTTAGTGCTACCAATAGGACAGTTTTAAGCGTGAGAAATCTCAGCGAACAAGAGTGAAGTGGTTCGAATGGAGTGTCCATTAGGAAGTTTAAGACTAAATTTAAGTTCCATAAGGGAACTTGGAATGGTTTTGGAGGATAAACATTAGTTAATCCCTTGAGAAATTGTATCATTAGAGGTAGTTTGAAATACGATGGTTCCTCCGCAGTGCGCTTGAAGATTGAAAGCGCTGCAAGATAGCCTTTTACAGTGCCAACTTGAAGGCCTGAGTTTGCCAAGTAGAGTAGAAACTATAACACCGTTGGTGTACCACATGAAAAAGGGTCGATACTCCCTTCTCTACATCAGCTGCAAAATTTGTTCCAACGGCAGCGGTATGAAGACTTTGTTGCTGGCCTTCTGGCCGAAAGCAACACCTCCATGACGCCATCAGGGAGATCCCAATCCTTGTACCTCACCCTTTCAGATGCCAAGTGTGAAGGTTGAGGGTTCTGATGTCTGGATGGAGAACCTGACCTCCCTTCTGCGAGAGAAGATTCTCTATGAGTGGAGGACGGATTGGAGGGCAGATGGACATATCTAGAAGGTCCGGGTACCACGTTCTCCTGGCCCAGTCCGGGGCAATTAGGATCATTGTTTTCCGGAATCTTCCCAACCTCCTGATCATTTGAAGAATAACAGGGACTGGTGGAAACGCGTAAAGGAGTGGAAACTCCCAGTCCACTACGAACGCGTCTCCTAGAGCTCCTCTCGGGGGAAATTCCCTTGAACAGAACAGATCGCACTTCCTGTTGGTGCTTGTGGCGAACAGATCCACCTGAGGGGTTCCCCCAAAGGGCGAAGATCTCTTGAAGGACTTCCTGAGCTAGCTCCCACTCGTGGGAGACTGTGCTCTGCCTGCTCATAGCGTCCAATGTCAAGTTCTTCTCTCCGGCTAGGTGGACTGCCGATAGAGAGATTCCTTCCTGAATTGCCCAAAACCAGAGCTGCATTGCCTCTCTGCACAGTGGCAGTGACCCTACTCCTCCTCTTTTGTTGAGGTAGTGCATGGCCACCGTGTTGTCCGTCATTATCAGGACATTTCTCACCTGTACTGATGGCAGGAAAGCTTTCAGCGCTTGTCTGATCGCTCTCAGCTCCAATAGGTTGATGTTTAGTCTGGACTCCGATGGAGACCAACGACCGCTGATGGTCAAGTCGTTGGCATGGGCTCCCCACCCCGTGAGTTAGGAGTCTGTGACTACTGTTATCTCCGGCCCTGGTTGCCAAAACAGTTCTCCTTTCAAGATGTTCTCTGGATAGGCCCACCATTGAAGGTCCCGGGCTACTTTGTCTGGAATCCGGAGGAGATCTGTCATTCTCCCTGAGAATTGCGACCACCGAGTTCTCAGTGCCCATTGAAGGGATCTCATTCTCAGACGAGCCTCTGGCACAAGGAAGATGCAGGATGCCATGAGGCCTAGCAACCTCAAAAAGTCGAAGGCTGGGAGACGTTGGGCATTTTGAAACTTGTTGACCATCTGCAGAATATCTTGAGCCCTCACCTCTGGTGGCGAGGCTTTTCCCAGGGAAGTGTCCAGGACCGCTCCAATGAACTGGAGTCTCTGTGATGGTATCATCTGTGACTTCTTTAAATTGAGGGAGAAGCCCAGTTTGTGAAGGAAGTGGCAGACATAATCTAGCTGGGTCTGAACTTGTTCCGAAGATACAGCCCTGATCAGCCAATCGTCCACGTAGGGGTAGACGTGGATCCCTTCCCTCCTTAGACTCGCAGCCACTACCGACATTAGCTTGGTGAAGACCCTCGGGGCGGAGGTCAGCCCAAATGGCAGAACTCGAAATTGATAATGAGAGTCGCCAATTGCGAACCTGAGGTATTTCCTGTGTTTGAGATGGATTGGCACATGGAAATAAGCATCCTGAAGGTCCAGAGATACCAGCCAGTCCTGGAGCTGGAGGGCCTGAAGGATCTGAGAGAGAGTTACCATCTTGAAACAGTGGCGTAACACAAGATCTGGGGGCCCCCCTGCGAGCCATGCTGAGGGGTGCCCCTCCAACTCGGCAACAAATCACGGGTCGTGCCACTCTCTGAGCCGGCTTAGATTACCACGCTAGCGCAATACGCACAAACGTGCTGCTGAAGGGGTATGCCGCACACTGCACTAGGAGAAAGATATAATATGTGTTCTAATGCAATATACAGCACACTTTCTGAGAAAAATGTGCTAAAAAGCAAGTGTTTGCTATTGTTTTGGAGGGTAACACCAATCCAATACATGCAAGTCACCAACAGGGCACAGGAACATTGCTTTTAAAAATGCCATGCCACAATGAAAACATGTCCAACTAGCTGCACAATGTAGACCAGTGTAGACATGTAATAAAAATTACAGTAAAGCATGACATGCCACATTTAGACATACCTAGACTGATTGCACCAAAATGCCAGTGGAAAGAATTAAGACTTATCAAGAAGAGAGCACACATTCAAGCCTGCGTCTCTGCGGCCTCTGACAACACAGCCAAACTTATTCAAATCTGAAAGGAACTGGCCAATCCTGTTGCTGTCCCTACCTCTCCTGTTCCCTCAACAGGCCCTCTGTACGGCTTTGGCCTCTTGTTTCTCTGCTGAAACTCAGGACATCCTGTCCACTATCTCCTCTTCCTCTCCCTCTCTCGGCCCCCCTTTGGCGATCTCTCCCTCTCCTCCTCCCTTCTCCTCTTTCTCTGTAACACCTGACGAGGTTTCTAGACAAGTCCCATCTATTGAAGTGTCGTTGAAACAGGTGCTCGCCCGCTCCTCCAGAATCATCAAGGACCATATTGATACCCTTGCTCCAGCCTTGACCGATTTCTGTAATCATTATTTTGCCACTGGAATTTTCCCCTCTCCCAAACTTTTGGAAAAGTTGGACATCTCCCAGCTTACTCTCCACACTGAATCTGTTGGTTGTCTCCATGACCATCAGTCTGGCTTAAGAGCTGCCAGAGGCATAGAAACTGCTCCCCTGAACACCTGTGAAGATCTGATCTCTAACATTGATTCCAGCATTCCTTGCAATCGACTCCGTGGGAACCTGGGCATCATGGATCAGGCTCTGGAGTGGCTGACCTCCTTCCTCTTGGGCTGCCCCTCCCAGGTCCAACTTGGTCCCTCTCTCTCCACCATCTCTCTCTACCTGTGGCGTTCCCCAGGACTCTATCCTATCACCCTGGTTTTTCAACCTCTACTTGGCCCACCTAATCTCTACCTTCTCCTATAATTTTCAGTGTTATGCAGATGACACCAAGCTTTACTTCAGGCTCCCCTCAGCCTTCTCTCCTCTCTTGCTCATTCCTGGTGTTATCTTCAACTCCACCCTCTCTTTCTCTCCTCACATCTCGGACGTCGCCAAGAAGTCCCACTACCAGCTGCACCTCCTCAAAGGGACTCTTCCCTTTCTCACTTTCCCCCAGAAGCTCACTGTCTCCAGAGCCCTGGTTCTCTCTAAGCTGGATTACTGCAACAGCCACTTTCTCAATCTGCCTTCCTCTACTCTCCGCCCTCTGCAACTAATCCAGAACAGGACTGCGAGACTTATCCTTCGCCTCAAGCCCAGGGACCATATCTCTCCAGCCATCATGAAATCTCTCCACTGGCTCCCGGTGGCTGCAGGGATCAAGTTCAAGAGCCTTTCCATTGTCCACAAGGCTTTCTGGGGCTGGGGTCCGCACTACATCCAACGTTCTCTTCCAAAATACCTTCCTTCTTGAGCCCTAAGGGTTAGATGCTTTTCCAGGCAAAGAGTGGGGGGTAGATCTCTCTCCTCTACAGAATGCCTCCCTGCCCTTCCCAAACTTGAGCCGGACCACCTGAAGTTCTGGAAGCAGCTCAAAACGTTCCTCTTCTCCTCTGCTTTCTCTCTCTCCCTCCCCTGCTGAACTACCTGTCTGCTGTACCAACTGGTTGCTTGGCTACCCTCAGTGTCACTGAGTCCAGGCTCTTTCTTGATCAGTCCCCCTTGCATTGCCTCTGGGCCTACCACGCAGTTAAGGGCTGTAACTGTAACCCTACATTCCCTTGTTCTCCTTGCACTTACTCAGAGCATTGCTGCCCTGTTCTCCCCTCCCCTCTCCCTTGCACTTCCGCGCTCCCTTTCCCCTTGGACTTCGCTTTCTCGCACTTGCACGATCAGAATGACACAAGGCCTAGTAAGATCATTTGTCTTGTCCTCCCTTTGTATTCCTTCCCTTGCCTTGTCGCACACAAAAACACTTGTGAACAGGTGTGTTATATATGACTTATCATATCATATAATTTTATCACAGATGCCCATAAAAATATACAATGCTGCAGTAAGAAACGGCTAGACTGGCAGAACCCAAATGCCAGTCTAGTCAGTTAATTACACTTCGCATGACTGCTTTACCAGAAATGCCCCATTAAAAAAGTCATACCAAACTGAGGAATTACTAGACTGGCTGCACCAAAATGCCTCTCTAGCCACTAATACCACATATCATTCCTGCTTAGCATGGACATGGACGGCCATTATGATTTATTGCACAATCCTGCCCCCCACACATCCCCTCTCCTTCCCACCCCTTACCCAACCTCCAAAATCAGCTCATTGGCCCAGAATTACCCCCACGTCCCTCTTCCTTGTCCCAGTGCTTACGTATGAGGCTCCATGCCTCATAGGTAAGTACTGGGATGAGGAAGAGTGGGACTAGGAGCAATGAATATTACAGGTAGCTAAGTCAGGCATTTCCTTCACGTACCTCTGGTTCATCCCAGTACTTGAGTATGTGGCATAGTGCCTCATACACAAGTACTGCCTCATACACAAGTACTGGGATGAGGAAGAATACGGCTAGGCCTAATGAAGATTACCAATAAGTAATCAAGGCATTAAACACAAGTAGTGGGGCAACGCCATTGAGCTAACTGGGCTTCAGCACTCCCCCCATGAAATTGTGGGCTATGTTGACTTGACCTGGCTGACCTACAGGGCATTTGCCGGATAGAAAAGGACACAGATGTTAAACAGTACCTGGGTTTTGCTGTTAACAAGCTCCAAGCCCAGCAATTACTAATGTACAGCATTTCACTGTTAGTACCTGCATTCAAATGCCACATTTTTTAGGCAATTGAAATAGTGATGTGGGTTTAATACTTGCGTGCCAGGGGAGTGATTGGAAGGGTTGAGAGGGAACAGGAGACCAGTCATTCTCACAGCAGTCCATAAGTGGGTGCTTTCAGACTTATAGGAGAAAGTTAACTGCTTGTAACATTGAAGCTGCAATAAAATAGTCTTGTTAAAATGCGTAAAGAAGTTTGATGCCTCCACACAAATATGTGTGTTCCTCTCCCACCACACATGAAGTTAGCGCCTCTCCCAACATTTGAATGGTTAGCCCCCTGAAATGTAGGTTTTGTTGCGCCCCTTAACACAAGCATACACACCATTCACAATATATACACACACACACACCCAGTCATCCATACATTTAAGTGTGCACCCTTTAACAATACAGGCACAGCCAGGCATCCACCAGTACATTTAAGAGTGCACCCTTTAACAATACAGGCACAGCCAGGCATCCACCAGTACATTTAAGTGTGCACCCTTTCCTCATACAGGCACACACACACCCAGGCACCCACCCATACATTTAAGTGTGCACCCTTTCACCATACAGGCACACCCAGGCAGCCACCTATACATTTAAGTGTGCATCCTTTCACTGTACACGCACATCCAGCCACCCATACATTTGTGTGCACTTCCACCATACACTCACACAGACAACAGTCACCAATACATTTAAGTGTGCACCCCTTCACCATATAGGCACACCCAGGCAGCCACCCATACATTTAAGTGTGCATCCTTTCACTGTACACGCACACACGCTTACCCAGCCACCCATACATTTGTGTGCACTCTTTCACCATACACTCACACATGCACACGTCATGGGGTTGAGGGGAGCCATAATACTTCAAAAATAAATTGTTGCTTTTTGAAGTCACTATGACTTCCTAAAGAAATTATTTCCGTTAAGGATTGAAGCATAACAGAAATAGTTTTTTTTATGAAGGCAGAGTGACTTCAGAAATAAACTATTTATTTTTGAAGTCATAGGGCTCCACCTACCCCATGACATGGAGGCCTCCAGCCTAGGGTCTTCATGTCATCGGGATGGGGTGCGGGTCGCCCCCCAACTTCAAAAAGAAAGTATCTTTTTGTATTCACTCTGCCTTCATAAAGAAATTATTTCTGTTACAGAAATTATTTCTTTATAAATGCAGTGAATTCAAAAAGGAATGTAAAAAAAAAAAATTGAAAACATTTATTTTTAATTTTTTTTTTACTTCAAGTGGGGCCCCCTCCCAGGACATGTGGTCACGGGGCCCCCTGCACCGCGGGGGCTGTCGGGGCCCCTGTTACGCCTGTGTCTTGAACTTGTCCTTCCTGAGGAACTTGTTCAAATCTCATAAGTCCAGGATGGGTCTCAGTCCTCCGTCCTTCTTTGGTATGAGAAAGTAGGGGGGAACACCAGCCCTTGTTCCTGTCCACTACAGGTACCGGTTCTATGGCACCTTTCTCTAGCAGGTCTATAATTTCCTGCAAGAGGAGCAGATCTGGAACTTTTAGAGAGCTGTTCCCCGGTGGATGACTCTGAGGGATGTGTAGAAAGGGTAGGCAGTAACCCTGGTCAACTGTCTCCAATGCCCAAGCATCTGACGTTATAGCCTGCCATTCCGTCAGATGGTGAGTTAACCTGCCCCCTACAGGTGTCTTGTGTGGAAAGACCTCAGAGTGGTTTGGGGGCGGCTGATGCAGATGCCGAGGGTAAAGAGGCACCTGCTGCTGCTGCGGCCTTAGAACTTTTGACCCGTCCACCTCGGGTGGATCTCCTTTGGCCTCTTTGAGCCGGCTGTCCTCTGCCTTTCCCGAGTGCGAAATAATAGCAAAAGGACTTCCCTCTCCCAGAGGTTCCTGAGGGGCGAAAAGGAGTTTGGCAGATAGCAGCTCCTAAAGATTTTGCTGCTGCTTTAGATGTCTGCAACTTTTCCAGACTGTCATCAGCCTTTTTTCTGAATAATGAAGAGCCATCAAAGGGCAGATTCAAAAGTCTGGCCTGTACATCTGGAGCAAAGGCAGACTTTCGCAACCACGCATGCCTGCGGATTGTTGTACTTGCCGCCATGGCCCTGCTGATACTGTCAGTGGAATCGATTCCAGTTTGAAGTGACACGCACATGGCATCTTTGCCATCTTTAATAATGTTAAGGAAGGCTTCCTTTTCCTCTCCTTCGGGAATGCAGTCAGCCACTGATGAAGCACGCTCCCACAGTGTGTGACTGAACCTGGCGAGCGTACAGGTGGGGTTGATGGACTTCAACGCCATACTACAAGCAGAGAAGACTTTCTTTGCCATAGAATCGTACCTCTCGTCATCTCTATCCTGTGGGACAGTAGGGTAAGCGGTCCTGCTGCTTGATGAAGTTGCCGCTTGGACCACCAGGCTCTCTGGAGTCAGGTGTTTCGATAAGTATTCAGGGTCAGCTGCAGCTTCCCTATACTTGGCTGATAATCTTTTATTGACAGCAGGGATAACTTCAGGAGTTTCCCAGTTAGATGTAATCTTTCTTTGTAAGGCTGTATGGAAGGGGACCACAGCATCCTCCTGTGGACCTTTGTCTAATACGTCTGTCAGGTCATCCTATTGAAAAACAGGCGAAGGCGCAGACCAACCCATGAATTCAGGGTTCTATAGGGTGTTTCGGCATGTTCCCCTAGGTCTGGCTTAACAAAATCCACTTCTGGGGAAGTGTCCAGACCACTTGCCTCATGTAATGACTCCTGTAGGTCTTTCAACCTTCTTTCCTCAGAGGTGAAATCCTCTGAAACAGGTAGTGTGGTCCTCTGCAACCCGAAGGTTTCCTGGTCGGAATCTTCCCCTTCTTCATGAATTGAAGCTAATCCAGGGTACTCTGACCTCTGAAATGGTATAAAACCCATTTCTGGGTTTCCACACAAGACAGAGGCAGAGGGAGCCGAACTCGTCATTATTGGGCGAGAAAACGTCGATGCCGATGTGACAGGCTTCGAAGGCGCAGAGAACGGCGTCGAGAAAACTGGAAGAGGCCTCGAAGAACTCGAGAGGATCGGGATCCTACTCGAGGATGTCGACGACGTTCTCGGCGTCGTGCTGGAGGCTCTTGGAATCACAGTTGACTGTGGAGTAGCCGTGGTTTTCTCTTTCATCGGCGTCGATTTCGGCGTCGAGTCGATCGACCGATGCGTCGAAGAACCCTTCTACAACGGCGTCGATGGCGCCGATCCATGCGTCGAAGGGATCTTCGACGATGGCGTCGAAGATGCTGCCTTCTTACCCGATGGCCCGTGGCGCTCTCAGGTAGAATGTTTCGCCGGGTGCTGCGACTCGCTGCGTTTGATTTTTTGGGTTTTTCACCTGGGGTATCACCCTCAGCTGTCTTCGAGGGGGTCGTGGCCGCTTTCTCGAAGACGCTTAACATTTTCCTCCTGAATTCCTTCCACTCAGCCTGAGAGCTGTGTTTTGTGGGGCAGGAGACCCTTTCTGGGGAAACAGAAGACGACGAGGAAAGGGATCTTCGACGGCTCTTCTTTGAGTGTCTAGATCCCAACGAATTGTGGGAGCTACTCCGAGACCTAGAATGGGAATGTTTTCAACGGCGAGGAGACAAATGCCTCGACTCAGCCGAAGAAACTTCCGAGGAGGTTTTGACCGACTTACCTCTCTCGAGCTTCCCCTTGCGCTCCTTCAAGGCTTTCGCCATCATGGACATGCAGTCCTCACACTCCGAACAATGGTGCTCGGCTCCCAAGCACCACAAGCAGATCCTGTGTGGATCCGTTATCGACATTTTTTTACCGCAGTCTCGACATTTCTTGAAGGCGGATCGCGGCGTTGTCGGTTCCGATGAAGATGCCATCGAGAACAAGTTGGTATATTCGAGTAGATGTAGATTAGATTATCTGACTGAACTGAGCCACGATGTTCCGAGGCCCCACGAAAAACGGAACTGAGCAACGGACGCCGCGTGTGGCTATTTATGGGCATGGTGACGTCGGCGCCGATACGGTGGCTGTCGAGGGACATCGACTCGGCGGATGTCGACGCGCAGCGCCCTCTACAGAAAAAATTTCCGAGGCCAGCAAGCTGGAAACGTATTATCAAAGATAAGGAATACGTCGGAGGACACAATCCCTTCGAAGATCATTTCTGACAGGGGGACTCAATACCTGTCTCGATTTTTATCCCAACTGTGCAAACATATCGGCATACATCATGGATTGGGTTCAGGGTATCATCACAAATAGACAGATATGTCAAGAGGACCAACCAAACCATGGAGCAATATCTTAGGTACTATTCTAATGCCCTACAGGACAACTGGGACTGTTATCTGGACACTGCAGAACTGGAAAATAACATCTGGCAAACCTCCATCCAATGCTCCCCCTTCTGGGTTACTTATGCTCAACACCACAAACTGTTGCCCATACACACCGTTCACAGTGGTGCGGTCCCGTCTGCAGATGACATGGTTTCCAAACTCCTGGAAATTCATTACCAGACACACCAAGCCCTGATAGACACCAAGCCATGGCAGAAGAAACATGCAGATCTAAAAGGAACCCCTTAAACCAGACTATCAAGTGGGCAAACCCGTATAGCTGTCAGCCAGGAATCTGCCCTGCGTAACCTGCGCACCAAATTGGCCCTGCCATTCCTGAGCCCCTTTGTTATCCTGAAGAGAATCTCACCTACTTTCTGTCGCATCCAACTGCCACGAGTTGGCGAGTGTGCCCTATTTTTCATGCTTCCGTCCTCAAGCCCTACGTACCTGATGTCTATGACCATGCTCCTCCTCGGCCCCCACCTCTGCAAGCAGATGGTCAGTCCGAATACGAGGTGAAGGACGTTTGTGACTCTTGTGTCCGACGTGGCTATCTGTACTACATCGACTGGAAAGGATACTCTGCTTCTGACATAACCTGATAACCTGGGAACATGCCTTCCATGTACATGCCCTGCTGCTGATACCTCAGTTCTACTGACAATTGCCTTGGAAAGCTGGTGGCCTGTTGGAAAGAGGGCAGTGTGTCATGCGACACGCGCATGATGCTGCGCAGCTGCTAGCCACACCATGCTTACTTGGTGGCCTTCTGGGGGCTGGCACCTGTGTGCTTGTTGGTGCCTCCATAGCAAGGGATGAGGGAGATGCATTCCATGCCTCTGAGGAGATGGTCCTACGCTGACCGTCATGGGCACCGCCATCATCTCGTGAGTGCGCAGGCGCAAGGGGGAGTGCCCAATGTAACGCATGTGCAGCACCCTTGTTTCCTGGGCAAGTGCCGTCGCCAGCATCAGCCCTGCCCTAATGGCGGAAGGCTATAAAGACTGCTCATTTGCAGCAGTCGCTGCGTCTTACTGTTGTATCGACTTTCGGTTTCCTCCTGCCTTGCCTTTTTTTATTTTCCTTGCTGCACGCTCCCCTGCCTTTTCTTACCATTTCCTTCCCTGCAGTCCACTGCTTTTGCTCTGCTCGCTCCCTTCCTTTTCTTGATAGGGGTCCCCTGACCCTTTCTGTATCCTGCTCCATCTCCCTCCTAAATCACCTGCTGGCACCTCTCTCCACTTGCCTTCTGTCTTTCCTGGATATTGAAGTACAGCTCGGACCACCCAGCCCAGTGCTTGAACGCTCCCTTCTCCACGCCTTTCCTAGGAGGTTGTCCCATGGTGTAGGGATAGAGTCTCGGTCACCTAAGAGAACCACTTCTCCTGGGCCAATTGGGTCCGGTTCTCTGCACTGCCTGTTCATCAGGAGGCAGGGCACCCTCGACTTCAACAAAACAGGCATCAGGCGCAGGAGAGATGCACATCTTGACAAAAGCAGACATTTGGTGGATCAGCATTCTCCTGCATCTCGGCAAAACTTTGGAACTCACTCTCCAAGGAAATACAACAAAAGAAGACCACCTAAAATTCAGAAAATTGCTAAAAACATGGCTTTATTTTTTTTTGTGAAAATTTTGTTTTATTGGAGTTTTACAATTATGACATAATTCAAAAAAGAATGCAAATATTGATATATATCAAAGTGAGGTCACAACTTGCCCCCCCCACCCCACCTCCCACACCCCCCCATCCCATGCCATGGTTTAATGGTCGATAACAACAACAGGGTCCAGCACATCATCTGAAGATGCAATGCGAGCATAGGGTTGCTTCCGAAAGAAAGACGGTGCTCAAAAAACAAGGTCCAACATATAAAAGTCACATTTCCTGTAACAATCGATCTCTTCCCACTCCAAGGGGGTTGCCCCGATAGTATTGTTCCCATCAAGAGGACCATCTGAGCTGATTACTTATGCCTCAGGCTATTTTCCCATATTTATCAAAAAATGGCAGCCATAGCGCCTCGATGTTAGATTTGGATTCATCGATCAGGTGGGTTAGATACTCCATGTAATAGATTGCCCATGTTTTCGTTACCCACTCCCCCTCCCCAGGAGGTCGGGGTGATTTCCATTTTTGGGCCCAGCAGCATCTAGCCGCGACTAGCATGACCTGCAACATGTGGTCGTGTTTCACCTTGGGGCCCCCCTCAACCTCAATGCCGAACAACACCAGCCAGGGGGACAGAGTTCTCACCATTCCGTCTACTCCTCTTATCCATGACAGGACCTCACTCCAGTAGGTCTGTGCCACCTGGCACTTCCACCACATATGGACATAATCCCCCTTTTCAACGTGGCATTTCCAGCAGTGGGGGTCGTAACCTTTTCTCATTCTGGCTATCCTCTGTGGGGGGTAGTGCCATCTGTGTATCAACTTCAGGGCCTGGTGGCGGTATTGGGGTGCAGTTGTGGAACGGAGTGCCTGCCTACAAATCTTGGTCCATCTTTTTTCCGTTATCGGGGTGCCTAAGTCCTTCCCCCATTGTACCTGGGAAGATGGGGGGGTCCCGTGGGGTAGAGAACAACAAAAAGCTATAAAGCCGCGATATCACCCCCTTGGTACCTTTGTGTGTTATGAGGAATTTCTCAAAATCGGTTAGGTCACGCCTAAGTGTGTCACCCCATCTGCTCTCTGTAAGGGCACCCTTAAGCTGTAGGTATCGAAAGGGGGAGAGGCTAGGGAGGCCCAGGGCGTCCTTCAGGTCACCTAGAGATATAAACACCCCATCCACCCAAAGCTGTCCGGCCCTACAAAGACCCACCTCGTACCATTGCTGGAAGGCTAGTGGTTCGTTGATCCCTTCCCAAAGTGGCAGAGCCCAGATGCAGCTCAAAGGTGAGGGCCACGTTGTGAGCCATCTTAGTTAACCCCCTTCCTTCCAAATAGACCACAGCACTCCCAACACTGGATGTTTTAAAACCCTTCTCGGAATAGATGTCTTGGGGACCCATAGCCACTCGTCAAATGTGACCGGCGAGAAGAGTGTGTTATCCAATGTTACCCATTGTTTCTTTGGGCCAGTCGTCAAATGATCAACAAGGACGCGCAATTGTGACGCCTTATAATAAGTGTTTAGATCTGGGAAATTAACTCCACCCTCATCCTTGGGTCTTGTGAGAGTGTCATAAGCAATCCTGTGGGATTTACCGGCCCATAGATAGCGGAGAAGGGCCCGCTTGATCTCTAGGAGAAATTAGTTCGGTATCTGGGTTGGCAGCATTTGAAACGGATATAAGAATTTGGGGAGGATTACCATTTTGATGGAGTTGAGGCGAGCCATCCATGAGAGGCCGGATTTTGACCAGCGTCCCAGGTCGTGTTTGATCGACCTCCATGGGGGCGGGTAGTTTACCTTAAAGAGATCCTCTATGTGTATTGGAATTTGGATCCCCAGGTGAGAGAGTCCCTCTGTTTGTTTACAGAGCGCAAGGTTATCGATATATTGTCTCTCGGTCTCGTTGAGCTGGCCTGCTGGGAAAGGAACTGATTTATCTACGTTGACCTTATAGCCTGCCAGGGAACCATATCGCTCTAGACTATTCAACACCTCTGGGACTGATTGGGATGGTTTAGAGAGGTCCAGGAGGACATTGTCGGCAAACAGGGTTATTTTGTAGTCAGTTCCCCCTATTTTAACACCCTGGATCTGATCGTTAGTCCTGATTGCTATAGCCCAAAGTTCCATCACCAGGGCGTATATGAGGGGAGACAGTGGGCATCCCTGTCTTGTCCCTCTCTCTAAAGGAAAGGACTCCGACTCTCCTCCATTGACCACCACTTTAGCGGAAGGACGGGAGTAAAGGGCCGTCATCCATCCCCACCACCTGGGTCCCATCCCCAAGGACGACAGAACCCCCTCCATGAAGGCCCAGCTCACCCTGTCAAACGCCTTCTCCGCGTCTAGAGACAGGAGAAGGGCACCGTCAGATTTCACTCCATTTGAGCTCAGTATGTGCAGGGTTTTGCGCATGCGGTCTGCTCCTTGTCTATTTACTACAAAGCCTATCTGATCGGGATGGATCAGTCGGGGGAGACACCTTTCTAGACGTGTCACCAGGATCCTGGTGAAGATCTTGGCATCTGTGTTCAGGAGCGAGATGGGCCTGTATGAGCCGCACTCCGCTGGGTCTCTGCCCGGCTTAGGGATAACTGTGATTATGGCCTGCAGGAATGTCGGTGGAATGGTTTCTAAGGTTTTCATTCGGTTAAATAATTTGGTCAGTGGTTGGGTTAGTTCGGACTGGAATTGTTTATAGAAATCCGCTGTGTACCCATCTTCCCCCGGGGTCTTGCCTATTTTAAGCTTTTTGATGGCCTCTTCCACCTCCTCCTCCGTTATCTCTTTGTCTAGTGTCTCCCTCTCTAGGTCTTTGAGCTTGGGTAGGGGGTAGTCTTCAAGATATTTTCGAATTTCATCCAGTGATTCATCCTCTTGTTTAGTGTAGAGGGCCCTATAGAAGGCCGTGAATGATTCGGCTATGTGTTCAGTTTTTATCTGGGCATTACCCGACCCGTCCTTGACCTTTTCTATGTGTCTGCCCGCCCTGTTTCCCCTCAGCCTATGTGCCAGAAGAGTTCCAACCCTGTCACCCCTCTCATAGTATCTCTGCTTCGTGTATCTCATTTTTTTAACTACCTCTCCAATCAGGATTGTATGCAGAGCTTGTCTCTTCTCTCTCATTTCACTCAGGAGGTTTTCACGGTCTATGTTTCCCTTGGTGAGCTGTGCCCTCATGGCTCGCAGGTCTTCCCGGATTCTGGATTCTATCAGGGCCCTCTCTCGCTTCTTGCTCGAACCCTCTGCGATGAGGAGACCCCTGAAGGTGGCCTTCGCTGCCTCCCAAACTGTAACCATTGGGACTTCCCCTGTGTCATTTGATAAGAAGAAGGCTTCTATTTAGTTCCTAAGGAATTCCCTAAACACCTGGTCCCTCATGAGGGTATCGTTACAGCGCCACCTACGTGATTTCACGGTGGCTTGCAGCTGCCATTCCATAACAAGGAGTCCATGATCCGACCAGGTCACAGATTCAACCGTGGGGTTTCCAACCTCTCCCCCTCCCTCCTCCGACACCAGCAGCAAATCAATTCTGGTATATGTTTGGTGGGGAGGGGAGAATAACGTGTAACCCCCAGGGGTTTGCCAGCATTTGCGCCATACGTCAACCCAGTAGTACTCTTGTAGGAGGTCCCTCAGGGCGAGATTATCTTTTGTGGGGGCTTTTGGTATTGTCCCTTTGGCCGACCACCAGTCAAGATGGGGGTCTGTAATGAGATTGAAGTCTCCGCCCAGGATTGTGGCTCCCTCGGCCCACCCGTCCATGACCCCAAGAACCTTGTGGATAAACTTGACTGGGCCGGCGTTGGGCGCGTACAGGGTGGCTAATGTGACTCGAGTGCCCTGGGCCGACCCCTTGATCGCAAGAAATCTACCTCCAAAGCCCCTTTTCGTCTCCACATCAGTGAGATGCAGCGATTTACCCAAGAGGATACCCAATCCCTCCTTCTTTGAGGATTTGTGCGAGGCCCAGAAGTTTCTGCCTATCTCCTTTCCTTTGATCGTTGACTCGGCCCCCCTTCTATAGTGGGTTTCTTGTAGGAAGAGGGCCAGTAATTCCTGTTTACGGAATAAGTTACTTGTGAGAGACCACTTGTTTTACGAGTTGAGACCTTTCACTTTGAGCGTACCGATCTGACCTTCAACTATGGTCGTCGCTATCCTTGCCCTGTGAAGCCTCAGTGAGTGCCCCCGTTATTATCCGTAGACTTGAACCCCAGAACCATGGCATGGCGTTCCCCATTTCTTTCCCCTCCCCCCGGTTCCCCATTTCCCTTACCCATTTTGGTAGGCATCCGTCTCCATCGCCCGACATACATCTGGTTTAGTCAACGAACCACCAGGGCCGCTGCCCAGGCCCCAAGAGAGAAATAGTGTGGATCGTACCTTCCAGGTTATACCTATAGGAACATTTTACAGGTTTAGTCGGAGTCCAATCCTTCTACAGGACCGCCCCCGCCCCAGCCCCCTCTACTCCCGCTGCGTGACTTGTGTCTCATAGGGGCTGGGTCCAACCGTGAACTAGCTTCCAGTGTGAATCGGGGGGAGGGGGGTTTCAAAGGTCTTGGGGGACGCACCTGGCCACCTTCTGACAACCGAGAACACCACCACTCCGTGTTTCAGACAGGTGGGACCCGAAACCTTCAACCATCAATTTCGGCATAAGCCTCGCCAACCGTTGCAACATCACAATACAACATAACACGCCTCCAAACATGGAGGGGCCCATGAGGGCCCTGCGGGCAAATGCAATACAATACAATACAATAACATCACATTTCTTAACTTTCTCCCCTTCCCTCTTAATCATTCGGATCCATTGCGCGGGCCTTGGCATCAACAAAAGTGGAACGAATGTTTCTCCTCAATTCGCCAACGGCCACGGAGGGCAAGTGGCGAATGAACCACAACAGATCGGCGCTGCATTCCTTTTAACTTCTCCTCTGTCCGATAATCATGCGGGTCCTCCACGTCCCTCCGAGGGGTGCCTGGTTTTTCTGAATTTCCGGGTGCCCTTCACTTTGTGTTTCCCCTGGATGAGGTCAAGGCCCAGTGGGGCACGGCTCGGGCCTCCGTCAGATCTGCCGTTCTCCCCCGAGGGCCCAGGGGGGACCCCGATCAGTTCGTCAATGCCTCTCTGGATGTCCTCTTCTGTAACATGCTGGAAGTTTCCCCTTGCCATTCAAAGGATAGGTAGAATGGGTGTCCCCAGCGGTACCGGACCCCCTTCTCCTGCAGCCACCTAGTGAACGGACTGCATTTTTTCCTCATTTGTAGCGTGAGGGCGGATAGGTCCTGGTAGATTGCCACCCTGGAGTTGTTGTATTGTATCTCTCTTAGGGTTCTAGCTCTTTCAAGTATTTTTGCTTTGTCTCTGTAATAGTGGAACTTCGCAAGCACGGAGTGTGGGCCCCTACCACCTCCGCCAGCTCGATGAACCCTATCAATCAGGATGGTTTCCCCGGAGTCAGTTCCCAAGACAATCCTAATGATCTCCTGCACTTTGCCCTCCAGGCCGGTCTGGGTCTCCCCCTCCACCTCCGCCAGGCCGAAGAATCGCAGGTTACATCTCCGTTCACGATTTTCCATGTCATCCACTTTGAGGCAGAGTTTCCCCTCGCGCCGCTGCATCTCTTTAAACCTTGCCTCCATCTGAGCCTCCAAGAAGTCGGTGGACGCCTGGTTATTCTCTACCCCCTCCATTCTGTCCTCCAACGTGGAGACCTTGGCGGTGAGGTCAGCCAGCTTGGCTCCCATGTCCGTTCTCATCCCCCTGATTTCGTCTAGGATTGTCTGGATATTGTTCTGCATGGTGTTCATGGCGTAGGTGGGGAGTTGATCTCCATCTCTTGTTTTCGGGGAGTGAATTGGTATCCTGCCAGAGTTTCTTTCCAACTCATGGGGGTGTCTCCACCTCTAGATCTTCGTGGTTTCCCAGTGTTCCTCGAGGTGTCCCCCCGGGGCTTAGGGAGACGGTCCCCCCGGTTCCGTACTAACTCCGATGGAGTGTGGTGGTTAGGACGGGCAGGTCGGGCCCCAACCCCCTCCCCCCCCCCCCCGACAGCCAGTACTCACGGTTAGTCCGACATGGGGCCGGTGGGTGCGTTCAAAGGTCGCCGGGGTGGTAGTCGCTGTGGATGGCAAGTAGTAGGCCCCTAAATAGGGTGGTGAACCCCACGATGGGCCCGACACTCCGCAGAGGGGCCCAGGCGCGCTCCCACGTCAGCCCGGGCCTGTTAGGTGTAGGCCTCTGAGGGTTGTGTCGCAGCAGCAGCCGGGGGGGAGGGGACCTTATGGTAGTTGTTGCAAAGATATTCCCCACCGCCGGGGGCCGAGGAGAGGAAGGGCCCCGGGCGAGCTCCTGCGACGGCCCGGGTCGAGATACACAGACGTGTGTGCGGCAGGCCGGGGTCCGGCCGCGGAGGCCCGGGGCATACTGTCGTCCAAAACTGCCGCAGCGGGAGCTGAAGGTGGGCTCGTCGGACGAGGGCTCTGGTCTCCGAGGGGCTTCCACGAGCTTTCAGCGATGCCGGCAGAGGCGCAGGGTGTCGATTCCTCAGATTGATCCCGGCGCAGCGCCCATCCGCGGAGAGGAGGGGCCCGACCACGGAGCTTCACCTCGTGCGCGGCACGGGCCTGGAGGGTGGAGGGGGAGCGCGGAAGCTCCAAGTCAAATATCTCTGGGACCCGGGCACCCCCAGAACTCGGGAAGGTATCGCCGGAGTCCCCAGGAGTTCCCCCACTTGGATTCAGCCTTTGTAGGAGGATAACGTTCCTTTTATCTCAGTTTACTCCATAAATCTCTCGGGGCTTCAGGGGAGCCGAACAATCAGGCAGCCATCACGCCTGCGCCCCCTGGTAGCCTTGAAAAAAACATGGCTTTTTTAACTCACCAAGCTAAACAAGAAATGCCATCAAACGGAAACAGCCAACACAACATCAGAGAAACACCCAAAACAACCAAAGACTGATGAACCATAACCTGGATGCCCCAGGAAATGATGCATTTTAACAAAAACCACCAAAGACGGATATGAACCCTGCCAGACCAACATAATCACTGCACAGAAGTGCACAGATTACTAACATCACTAACTAACCCTACTAAAAACATTCAGAAATCCTGAAAACCCAATGTCAAACATCAAACCAAACCCGCACATACCTCTAGTGCAGCAGAAACATAAAACCACCACAAAATGCACACACTCAGCAACAGGGATGTTGCTAGGTCTGGAAAAGATCTGGGCTATGCTAATGTCAGGGCTGCCGGGACTCAGGGCTAGTTAGCCTTTTGGTTGTAGCCTCTGAGATGCTATCCAGGGCTACAACCAAACGACCTAGGACTACAGCCCTCTAAGCCCCCCATTGCAACGCCTCTGCTCAGCAACACCAAACTAAACACAACACACTACAGAAAACTAAACCAACTACACACAAATCATCCCACACACAATGATACAACAAACACCACCTAACCCTTACCACCTTAAACCAAACCCAGCAAACAGTGACCAGTTCTTCCAAACTTAAGCTACCAAAAGCACATCAAATCTCTACAGCGCGTTCTCTCGCTATCCCAATAACTAAGCCCTCCCAGCCCTCCTTCCTTTTCAGATCCACCAGAGCATCTGGAGACCATGAAAATGGTAGCGGTGCATGGTATAAATCACAATAACATAACTAGCAACAGGTAAAACATTTTTCCTAGCTTGTTGGAAATCTATTAGTTTCTGCACCAAATCAGAGGCAGGCAAACCTTTCTCTGCACACAACTTAGTTCTCAAATTCAACTTTGTGCCTAGCAAGAGTAACACTAGTGTATGTTTTCATAGTGTAATATAGGTTAATAACCTTTATAGGCCCAACACTTTAAAATGCTAGAGTTCTGTGTAAGAAGAACTGTGGAATCACTCTAGTGAATTTACACTTAGTGCCAAAGACGTAATCCCACCGCTGAGCACCAATTTGTTAAGATGGATTTCCAAAATCAACCCATGGGTGGATTGAGAGAGGATAACTTATTATGGTAAACTGGGAGAACTGAGAATAGCCAAACCCAAGCAAGGTAAGGTAGCAAAACAGAAGGGCTTAGTCTCGGGAGGGCTGTGGGAGTGGTCTAGGGCCACAGCGAGTCTACACAGGACAATGCCATTTATTCAAGTTAGACAGGTAAGTACAAAAATATACAATTAGGCCTTTAAAATACTCACAAAGCAAGTAAAACCTCTGGGCAAATATTGTTACACACCTACTATAATATATATTTATATACATATACATACACATTCACATACACATTCACCCTTAGGAGAAGAAAGAAAGCATACGATTCAATAGCCAGTGAAACACAGGTAAATACTAAAATGCAGGAGATTCGGTAAGGACACTTTAGAATAACCACAGAACAGTTTCCCTAACACTTAATGAGATAGTTTGGTGCCTTCTGCCCTAAAGACATCAGTTCCAAAGGTATACCTTTCAGGTAGGGTTATTAAGAGATTAGACAAGGTCAATGGATATGATTAAAAAATTCAGGTAAGTAAACTCACTCAATCTCAGACAATAGTATAAGCCTAGGGAGGAATCCTTTACCAGACCTGCACAGACCAAAATCAGGAATGAGTGACTTGGGGACAGGATATTACACCTATGCAACACTTTGGAGAACTTGGGGAGGGGCAGAGGGGGAGAGAAACCGGTATGTTAACTTACCCTTGTGATTTTGAATTATTCAAAGACCACTGCTGAGGTTTTGGAATCAATTGGGGACAGTCTTCTGTGCTTGGTCCGGTCAAGGATGGCCCAGGGGTCTCAGGTACAGAGGTCACTTTCAGGTGCAGGATTTAGTTTCGGACTGTCGCAGCGCTTCAAAGTCAGTTCCAGGCACCTTCCGGCTGAACACCCAAATGAAGAAAAGATTAAAACATCTGCGGAGCAGGCAACCTCAGGACATACCTAGAATGTGAAGAAGGCTGATTGCAATGGGGGTCACCACTGTCAGGTGGCAACAGGTGATCATCCAGGGCTGAACAAAGGAGCGGGTCCTACACATCTTCCAAGAATCCAAGAAGGCAGAAAATGCAGGAACAGCTGTCTTTTTGTACAAGTTGAAGATCCTGCAAGTTCCAAGGATGCACTCAGAATGGCAATGACTGCAGCAAGATAGCCCAGGAGAGAGATGATCAGTCCACTGGTTGGTTCACTGACACTTTAGAAGGCTTATGAGGCATGGATCCTCGAGCAGGGTTCAAGACTGGCTGCTCTCACCGGTCCATGGGTCAAAGCACTGAAAAGGGTTTTCTTGAGGTAAGGCAGAGAAGCAGGGCTTCACTGGAACTTCACTGAAGTTGGTGCTGGTCAGCTTCAGGGGTCGTCCTCAGATAGTCAACAGGCTGCTCTTCTCCGTAGAGTACTTCGCTCCAACAATGATCTTAAGAATGGTTGCTGGAGTCCTCCTTTTTTCCAAGACATGGACTGGAAGCTCACCCATGTCCACCAATGGTAAGGTTCTGTACCATTCAAACTGGAGGGGCTATCTAATCATGGATAGCCATTGGCCACAACATTGCTAAGCAACAGACATTCAGGCACCAGAATGTGTCCTGGGACCAGACAGTCCCAGCCCCCACATCCGGGCGCACACACAACCCGCCTCTTTGCCCAGGAAACTAGCAGCTTTCCCTGGGAAGGGGCTTGCCATATATGGCACTTGGGACCCTAGCAGGCAGGAAGAAAGCTGAAGCTCAATATGCCAAAGGGACAAGCAAAAATCTTGTGGCACAGCTATGTTAGGGCGCTAGCAATCTTTAATAGCCATTTGCGGTAAATGCAAAAGTGCATGAGTACAATGTTTAAAACACGGTAGAAAAATATCTGCTGCCACCAGATCATCCTAGGCATGTTGTAAAAGTAACATTGCTCCAGGCATTCGACCGAATAGACAGGGCAAAGCTATGGGATAAACTATCTTTCTGGAAATGCCCAGGGTCAGTATTGAAACCACTCAAAGCACTGCACAAAGACACTAGCTTCAGAGTAAGATTAAATAAAGAAGGATTTCTATCAGAAGCAATTCCAACTGCAAAGGGGCTGAAACAGGGTTGCCTGTTGGCCCTGGCTCTTTTCAATCTCTCCCTGACAGACTTAGAAGGTACACTTGACCAGGTAAAATGCTTTCCACCTACATTGGGCGGCATACTGGTCAGTAGGCTTTTATATGCAGATGACCAAGTATTACTGAACCAATTGGAGGTGGGGCTGCAACGCCAGTTTAACAAACTGGAGGAATATGTTAAGATAAATAATCTCCTGATAAACACTGGGAAGACCAAAATCTTAACCCTGAAAAAGCTGAAGGACAAACAATTAAATGCTTCGCATGGAAATTGGTAGCTAAAAAATAGAACAAGTCAAAGTATATAATTACCTGGGTGTCAACATGAACTCAAGTAAAGAAGAGCCTCCACTAGGGGAATCCCTTCATAGTAGAACTTTGATGCTAGCAAACCAAGCTGGCTTGATAGAAAGGAAGTTCGGGAGGTTCTCTTTGCTGCCAGTCTTAGAATTGTATAAATCAAAGGTGATCCCATATGTGTCTTATGGAGCGGAATCACTGTTGGGCATAAGGGAAAACCTGTGGTCACTTTTGGAGGGGGTCTTAAAAGGGTTTTGAGAGTTCGGAAGGCGATCCCAATTCAGGTCTTGCGACAGGAACTGGGCTTGACTTGACTTCCTTGGGGGCTATCGTGCACTGGAAAAAGCTAGAATTGTTCATGAAATGCATCTTGGAAGACCCGGTGAAGATAAAACGAAATGGACAACAGTAATAATTAAAAGTTAAGATCATGGGTAGTATCCTTTAAAGACAGCCTGGAAAGTTTGAATGCATCAGAGGATGAACTAAAAAGAATCCCGGACAAAGTAAAAAACAAATTATGGGAACAAGACTGGATAACAACCCTAAAGGAAACAAACAAATACAAGCTGTTGTACCACTCGAGGCATGAGGTTAGGGCTGTGGGCAATGTCCCCAAGTACTTAATCAAGTTTACTAATAGTCACTTTAGAGGGCAGTTCATGAGAATTCGATTAAACTTGCTGCCAACCAAGGAGATCACATGTGTAAGAAATTGAGAAGGAGCAAGAGACAGGAGTTGCCGCTTTTGTAGTGACAGGGAGGTTGTAGAATCCCTACACCACATTCTGCTTTTCTGCACAGGGCTAAGGGAAGTGAGAACAAAGTTTTTTAGTACATTTTTAGAGAGCACAAGCACTTTAACACTGACAGAATGGTGGGAAGTCCTACTAAGTGGCGAAAGAACCTCACTGGTTTAACAATACTAAAATCCTTAAAACTTGTCTTGGTAGAAGGAGATGGGAACCTGGTCAAAGGTTTTTAGAATTGTAACCCCTTTTGTAGAGTGACATCGATTGGAAATTGGTGGAAAACTGGGATATGAGAAGTGGTTGATTGGGAGGCGAGGGTTCGAGGTTTCTTTTGATCAAGACAATAGAGTTTTATTTGTTATGATTGTGTTTTGAAATGGTATTAATGTAATTTTATAGATTGATTTTATTTTGCTATAAGATTTGTAATTAACTAAATGCAAAGTAACAAAAGTAATTATAGAAAAAAAATATAAGAATACAAAGTATCCTAATCGTACTTCACCTTAAGGTGATGTGTGCAAGTTTAACAATACAAGAAATTCACTAAGAGAGACATATGGCCTCATTATCGGTTTGCCGGTATCCTGCCGGTAAATCTGGTGAGATACCGGCAAACGGTAATACCATTACCGGCACTCGGAATGCCAAAATTACTGGCATATTCCAAGTGCCAGCAACGGCAGTAATTCCCCATTCCATGCCTCCATGGGGGGGAATTGCTGGTATTGCCATTTACCAACATTTTTTGGTGGTGCGGTGCCAGAATTACTGGCATCTCAGAGCTGCTTGTAAATTCGGCCACCCCACAACCAAGCTTGTAGTTTGGCGGTGTGGGAAAAGTGGCGGTAACAGAATTCCTGCCACTTTTTTCCCATGCCAAATGAGGCCCAGAGTTCTCTCAGTACTGATAGTCTTATGAACAAACCAGTTTCCCCATAAGAATGAGCAAAAAGACAAGTGAAGTAAAACAGAAGGCTTTACTTATCTCCAAAAAGTCAGGACAGCATTCAAAACAAACAAAAGGAAAAGGTGTTCCATAGAGGTATATAGGGAAAAGCTGAAAAAAGAAATCTTTCAGAACAATTGTGATGAATCCGACCAGATTCTCACAAAGCCCTTGGTCGGAGACTCCTCATGTGACCAAAACACGGTAAACACCTCCTGATCCAATCCGTGGCGGTGCTGCTATTAGAGCAGATCACATGGGAGATGGGAGATGAATCCGGCCATGGGGAGTGGGAATACAGTTTTCATAATAACCCTAATGTCTTAATGGGCTATGGTGCAACTACAGAGTTGGATAAAAATAAATACGTCATTAGGGACTTTAAATCCCAGAATCCTAATGGTACTGTGACAAGGAGGAGTGAGGCAGAGACACGAGAATGTCTATTGAGGTTTAACAGGCTACACCTGAGGAGACATGGATAGGATAAAAGGACTCCTCGGGTGAAAGCAAGAGAGAGAGAGAGAAGCTGAAGAAGTCAGGGTGTCGGAAGGCCAGTGCGATGCAGCAGCAGCTGTAACTAATCTGCAGCAGAGGAGGCGTGGTGATGATAGAGGCTGTGGCAGACAATTAATTACCAACTGGTAACGTTCTTTTGATTATATGTTCATCCAACGTATTCCACATCTTTGACATGTAATGTCCACAGCTGTGTAGTTCGGAAACTTTTTTGGCAGAGGGCGTCCTGTGTCGATGGCGTCGGGTTGATGTCCCTCAAAGGCCTCCGTCGAGGGCGACGTCACCGGATGTTATAAATAGAACGCAAAGCGCCCGTTGCCTCAGTTTATGTTTTTTCCTCCATTACGTGTGGCACCAATCCAATGCCTGCTTGACTGCACATAGCCTTGCGGAAACGTAAGCTGCCATCGCATAGGAAATTCTCCAGAGGGGCAGGCTGGGGGGGCGATGTGGAATACGTTGGAGGAACATCCAATCGAAAGAACGTTACCAGTTGGTAAGTAACTTCGAATGGATTGTGTCCTCCAACGTATTCCGCATCTTTGACAGAATCCTAAAGCAGTACCAGAAAATGAAGGAGGGAAAAGAATTTAGAGTATCCAATCAGATAGCAGAATAAAGAACCGCCTTACCAAACGCCATATCTTGACCATGGCTCGTATCCAGGGAATAATGTTTAACAAAGGTGTGGATAGAAGCCCATGTGGTGCATCACAAATATTCCTAATAGGAAATCCCCGTTGTAGGGCTGTGGAAGTAGCCAAACCCCTAGCGGAATGAGCTTGCAGCCCTTCAGGAGTGTGCTTACCTGCCAATAGGTAACATTCAGTAATGGTGAGGATAATCCACCTCGACAAGGTCTGCTTGGTAACAGCCTGGCCCAATCAGTGTCCAGCATATCCTACAAAGAGTTGATCGTCCACTATGACCATGGACATCCTAGTAATATAAAAGCTCAGAGCTCTCCTAGGATTCAGCCTATGGAGTCGCTCCTCTTCCTTACCAGGATGAGGAGGAGGACAGAAAGAAGGAAGAATCACTTTCTAGCTCAAATGAAATTCAGATACTACCTTAGGTAGAAAGGAAGGACGTACCCTTCGTACAACCCTGTCCTTGTGGAACACAGTAAAGGGCGTCTTAGAGGAAAGCGCCTGCAATTCACTCACTCTGCGATCACCATTAGCAGGCGACGACAGGCGTCCTTCTTGTCGCAGTCAAACTAGTAGCTCCAGGACAGTTTCCCTTGAAGATAGGAAGCTGCAATGTGGGGAGAAGGTGACTTGTGGCACAAGCTGGCGACTACCAAAGTTCCGGACTTGAACGCAGAACGGCAATGCTTCTGGCGAGGTAGACTACAAAAGAGCTGTTCAGTCCCCCAGGCAGTCCAGGGACACTTCTGAAGGCTCTGCAGGGTCGGATCCTCAAGAAGGCAATGAGACTAATTGGTCTCACTAGTCCAAGGCCTGAAGCACTGCAGAGGGTCTTTGGAGATCAGGCAGGGGAGCACGGCTTCGGCGGGCTGGTCACCAAAGGGGTTGCTGGTCCACTGCAGAAGTCGTCCTTGGTGGGCTTCTCTTCTTCAAAGGATTCGAGTCCAAACCCACCAATGGTAGGATTCTGCACTATTCAAGCAGCCGGTAGTTGCCTATTTATGGACAAACACTGGTTTGACATGCTCCCCAGTAGCAGACTTTCTGGCACTAGTGATGTGAACATGAACTAGACAGTCCCAGCCAACTTCCTGGGCCAAAGAAACACAGATAAAGGCTCACTAGCCTGTGAAAGCAGCAACTTTCCCGGGTGAGTGCATGACCTTATAAGGACTTTTCTGACCCGAGAAGGCCAAACTAAAATACAACCCTTAATGTTAATCCTCATCGCCAAAATGATATCTTCTGCTTCTGGTAGTTGGATACAGTAAGCATACTGGAGCCCCGTTTTCATATTCCATTGTTTTTTATGATACAAGAGTGAGCACCCATGGCTCAACCGCCACTGTTGGGATGCAGCAATCAGCTGACAAACATGAAGCACTCACTCTGCTTCACTTCAAACACTCCACATCACATGACAGCACAAGTAACATAAACACACATCATCACATACACGCCTGACAGGACAACATAAGAGTGTAAAAGATCATTGGTTTACAATCAGTGTACATATCAATGTTTTAATTCTCTGACAAATACACTTTTATGCCCATTCTTGGAGGTGATATTTGAGGAAGTGTTTCCAGTTTCTCTTCTGTTTTTTGTGGGAGGTGCTTTACCTCACTTGGTTTTTGAAGCAGGCCCAGCTGCACACTTTTTAAATTTGACTTTATAGTTCTAACGTGCACCATTGACCCGGAGGCTTAAGGGCCACACAGGTTTATTTGATTTAAGGAGGGAGGCACTTGTTTTAAGTGGGTCTCTTTTTCTCGCTTGGGTTTTGGGGAACATGCCTGGTTCTTTGCTGTGTTTGAAGGGGAGCATGCATATCTCACCTGGTTTTCTAGTGGGGCTCCAATTTCACCTCCTCCAAGGTGTTCCTTCATTTTCTGCATCACAGCTGGCGTAAAGATCCGGACCTGTCCACCTTCGTCTGTGTTTGTCACTCTTGTGCGAGATGAACAGTTTACACCAACTAAAAGTCAGAAGAAACACCCCACATTTTAAATAGCATCACACTAAGTTGCAGCAGAGGCTGAAGGGCCTCCGTAGTGTCCAAAGTCTCAACAGCCTGGGACTTTGACACAAACAATATGGATTTAAATTGCTGAACTCTCGTACATCACTGTAAAAGAAACTCCAGCACTCAAAAGGGGATGCTGCCACACAGACTGGAGTGTTTATCAGAGAGAAAACATAACAGAGTCGAAAGACACAAACTGCAAAACTGAGGTACCCATGATTATGTAGTCTTACTGCTAATGTACATGAAATGGCAGATCACTGGTGGTTTGGTCCCTGTCTAGAGGTGGGACTAATGAGCATGGCGAGTCGAGTGCATCGAGGTGATCGCTGGCCAATTTGGAAAGAGGCAAATAGGAAAAGGCCTGAAGATTAGGCTAAACAAAGCATGTGACAGGCACAGTAATGTGAACAAGGAAGTCATCCCTAGAGAGGTGACCCAAAGCTCCATGGAAAATACATATATGGACATCATCAGGGATTGAATATCAGAATGTTTTTTCTCACACCACTGTTCAAGGGGTAGGAGGCAATGATTAACAGCTGCATGGCAGGGTTACCCTAAAGCTTTATATTAACAAAGATTTTCTTTTTGCTTCTATCATATCATATCTATCATAGATACCTATGGAATCCCCAACGTTTTGCTTTACCCGTCTCGGCTTCTGGAGGCAAGTGAAGTCTTTTTACTTCCCCTGACCTACTAAGATGATCTATTTTGGGGAAACGAATCAGTCCCCATGGCTATCAGTGCAATCAGTCCCCATGGCTATCAATGCAGGAGAACTCTGTTCTCCATTGTGAAATTCTCTATTTTATACTGCACTATTCACCTTACTGTGAGTTTCAATAGGGATACTCATTATGAGTTTGGTGGGGGGGCCAAAACGGTGATAATGCAGTGGTAAAAGATTTAACACTGCATTAATACTGCATTATTACACTGCCGAACTATGGTTTTGGAGGTAAAATGGAGCAAAACCTTCAGCAGAATGCTGGAGCTAATTCCTCTGCCATACTGCCCAAAAACAGCGAAATCAGCAGAATTTACACTAGCAGAATTAGCGTTGGAGGTAATTCCGCCAAAATCCCTATAGAGTCCTATGGACTCCAATAAATGGGGACTAACAACGCCTACGATCACTTGTAATCCGGCAGTAATTCTGCCAGACCAAGTGACGGTAACAGTAAATCTGTTTGGTGGTATTTCAGTGAATCTACAGCCGAAATACAACCAAACTTGTAATGAGGCTCTTTGTGTCCCTATAACTTTGTCTTTCGTAACTTTGTGGTTACTTGCATGATGTGTCAAAGACAGAATGGTGGCAGTGAATTTTCTCTTACCACTTTTCTTTTAATTGCCTCATGTACTTTTGCATTTTACCGCTTAATGAGTTTTAGAGTACCATATAGTCGAATATGGACGTGCCATGAGATTTTTGCCTGTCCATCCATTATTTTTGGCCTTCTTGCCCTTACAGGGCCGGATTTGCCATATATGGTAATCCCTTCCGCCAATGTATGTCTGTTGCTGGGCAGATATGGTGGCTTTAGGCTGTCCATAATTGGACAGCCCCTGTCACTTTGAATGTTGCAGATCCTTACCACTGGTGGTCTTAGAGTCGACTCCAGCTCAAATGCTGGATGAAAAGGATGCGAAAGTAGTGAACAGTGCAGAGGGAATAAATGCTTCAGTTACAGATGGAGCTGTGAAGATATATGAACGAAAGAAAGGCAAGTGGTGCAAAGCATAGCAAATCTGCTAATATTGAATAACGAATTGAAAGAAAGCAGCAAACCTGTCAATATTAAATAACGAACTGACAGAAAGCAGCAAACCTGCCAATATTGAATAACAAAATGAAAGGAAGTAGCAAACCTGCTAATATTGAATCATGTACTGAAAGAAAATAGTAAACCAAGTCGAAGTAAGGCCTCAGTTGAAGTCAAGTCTGATAAACTGTTTGTTTTTGAAGCTACATTTGTAAAACTATTTTTTTGTTTAATATCAAACTGATAAAACCCTAAAATCGTGCTTAAAGGACAGTAACCTATGTACTTGGAGGAAGCTTAGCATGAAAGGGGGGTAAAGGGTCACCAGAAATGAAGTGTGAATAAGACCCCGAAAGACATGGGCTTCATTACGAGTTTGCCGGTCCAGATACAACGGTACCGGTATGCTTGCTGGTACCATTGTATCCGGACCGGCAAACTCAGAGTTGTGCTCTGGGTGCCTTTCATTCCGCCAGGTCTGACCTGGCGGAATGAAAGGCACCCGCGAGCACAACATGCCTGTAGCACAGGCACCGTAATGATTTGTGCCGGTGCTACAGGCATCCCCATTCCCATTAAGGCCTGTGGGTCTCAAATGGGAATCACCCGATTCTGGTACCCGCGAAAGGGCAATTAACGGTCCGGCGGGCCCGGAATACCCCGGTAATCGGCCATTTGCGGGTGCCAGATTTTTTCTCACAAGTTTGGAGATAGCCTGCCTGTATTACAGGCATGGCTACCTACAAACTTGTAATGATGCCTATTGAATGTGTACAGAATAAGGAAGTCAAACTAAGGAACTTATTTTTTTTTAATTTTTATTTTCATTTAGTTTAATCAAACTTTTGAAAAGGATCTTGTCTTACATCGTCTTAAAAGGCAGAGCAGAGGATAACAGCAATGACACAAGGCACTCAACGAAGAAACACAAAGGGGGTCAAACCAATTATCTCAGTGATCGGCTGCATGCCAAATTCATCCCAGTTCTAATCAGCCTAACAATTTTTAGATGGTTCTCATACTTTTGAGGTCTCCTCCAAGCGGTGTCCATTGATTTCGTTTTTCCACTTGCTTATCAACTGCTCTGCCTCTCAGGTACTTTCCATACCTTGGGTTAGCCTCGTTTAATCCCAGATAGTCAGCTTCCGTTCGAGTTCTTGCAGAATGTTTGTCAAACCAAAGACATCCTTTTCTCTTGGGTTGGCAAATTTAAGCCACATCTCTTCTGCAGATAAGGTGTCATATTGGTTGACTACTTGACCTAAGTGCAGTGTTCTCAGGTCTTTTAGACCAGGGCAAAACAGCGTAAGATGTTTTAGGGTCTCAAGATGTTGATTACAGAATCGACTATTGTCTGTCTCATTTGAGCTTCGTAATCTCAGAGTTAGGCTTCTTTATGTGTCATAAGAATTGAGTCTAAATTTTAGAAGCATCCTTCGGTGCCTGGCATTCGCTGTTTTCACCAAGTATTGCATCTGTTGTTTACGATATTTCTCTTCAATTGCGGCATCCTCCATCAATTTATAACGGTTTCTGTTGTCTACTGTTGCACACCAATCTCGTACCCATAGCTTATTTTATTACCTGATTTGGGTTAGCTTTTAAAGTTTCAGGGTCCGTACCTATCTCAGCAAGATTGTTGTTGCATTCATTTGCCCATTTTATCGAAAGTGATTCCTGGTTTCCTTTCATAGCGTCTCGTAGTATGGAATATTGAGGTGTACACTCATTAATGATTATTTTCCTATACACAGATAGCATATTCCACAGTACCCGTGCTTTCATAGATATTAGATTCAATTCATAGCGTAGGCACGCACTGGGAATACCTTTTTGAAGCTGTAGCACTCGTCCCCAATACTGGTTTTCTAGTTGACTCCAGAGATCGGAGGTTACTCCTAAGGCACATTCTGCTCCGTAGATTATTGTTGGGACTGCTTTTTGGTTGTAATGGGCCAAAGCAGGCAGCAGGGAGAACTTTCCATACTTTTTGTTTATAAGCATACCCTGGCATGCTAGTTGTTTGCATTTTAGTTTGGCATTCTCAGCCCACGGAGCATCATTTATGTTGCTATTGATCCACATACCGAGATATTTAAGCTTTTTTACACAGATCAGGTTTTCATCATTCAATCTCCATGTAAACTTGTTTTTACTGGTTTGGTTTTTGCTGTGAGTGAAGTCTTGAAGGATTATTACTTCTGATTTTGCCGGATTAATTCTCAATTTGTTTAACACATATCCTTCCAGGGCTTTAAGCTTTCTTGCTAGACCAATTGGTGTTAGGTCGAGTAAAGCAATATCGTCCGCATATAGCAGCCAACTTACACTCATGCCATTTATTTGCGGAGGATGAGAATTCACTGCTTCTATAGATTCCCCGAAGTCAGATAAGAAAAGGCCAAACAGGGTAGCTGCCAGTGGGCAGCCCTGCTTCACACCTTGATTTGTCTTAATCGACTCACTAAGAGTTCCTCTGGCGTCCAGTCTAATCTTAATCTCAGTATCCGTGTGAAGTTCTTTAATGGGCTCGAATAAGCTTTCCGGACAGTTCCATTTCTTCAATTTAGCCCACAGCATCTCACGATCAACTGAGTCAAATGCACTTGAGAGATCTACAAATGCTATGTAGATCTTTTTGTTTTGCCGTATAGCTTCCATTTTTAGAAAATGTATGATAGTGAGATTAAGACTGCAACCAACACCCTTAACAAATCCTGCTTGTCGGGGATCATATCTACCTGTTTCTTGTATCCATTTCAGCAGTTTTATTTGAAGCTGGGTGTCAATGAATTTCCCCACCACATCGAGTAGGGCTAGTGGGCGATAGTTCTTTGGATCTGTCAGTTTACCCTTTTTAAAGATTGGTACGATGATAGCACTTCGCCAGGTGGTGGGGGTCTTTTCTCTTGCAGAATCGCAAGAAATAAGGAGTGACATAAGGCCGTCCATAGCTCTGGTTGTTGCTTTAGAAGTTGGTTTGTTAGCCCGTCGGGTCCGGGGGCTCTCGACGTGCTGAGTCTTACGATGTTGTGGTATATGTCTTCTTTGTCGATTGTTATCGACCACTCGTTTCTTGGATTCGTTGGACTAATACACTTTGCATTTTTGTTGTAGAAGTTATCCGAATAATGTTACACCCAAGCTGATTCAGGAACCATGTTTTTTATCACGGCCCCTTGTGGTGTCGATACATTATTTAGATAGGCCCAAAAGGCACTGGTGTTCCGTTTTGCAAGTGTTTCCATCATTGCTTCCGTATCTCATTGTAGCATTACGTGTTTGTGACTGATCAACCAGTTTTTGTATTTTTGTTTGTGATTTTTTTTCCCTTTCATGGTTGCCGTTGGTGTTTTTTCTCAGATTTTGTAAGGCTTTGTTCAGTTCTTTTTTCTTAACCATGATCTTGATATCCCAAGCATGTATTTTAGAAAAATCCGGCCTCGACCTTGCAGTTTGCTTTTCTCGATATGTTTCTAAGAAAGTTGTATAGTCAATTTTTCCATTGACTGAACTTTCTTCCATTGACGTTAGCAGCGATGTGACCTTATTTTGATTTAACCGTAACCGGTTACAACCTGGTATAACAACCAAATCATTACATGCAGTAATTGTTTTCTTTGTTGTCGAGTATGAGTTCAGGTAAATGTTTAGTATACAGTGGTCACTTGCGTTTGTTTCGATAATTTTTAGGCATGCGACCTCTTGTTTCATTTTTTCAGTTACAAACATGTAATCAATAGTGGATTGTTGATGGTTTCTTTGCCAGGTGAAATGTGCTGGAATATCACCGGGGGTGTCACCATTCAGTATTTTTAAATTCCACGCTTTCATTTCATTCATCCATATTGTAGTTGCTTGGATGTTGCTACTTTCCCCATGTTCAAGGCAATTTATGTTAAGATCACCGCAAAACAGAATCTTAGCCTCTCTCTCATTTTCTTTAATGTCGCCGATCGTTTCTGAGATTAGCTCCATACAATTATCAAGTTGTGTTGCAGTATGATGCCAATAGATGTTGATCAGCATTAGTAAGTTCTCCACATTGGGCAACATTGTTGGGAGTTTAATCTTGACGACTTGTATGTATGGCAATATGTTTTTTGATGCTAGAATACGCAGACCGCTTGCGATTTTTAGAAGAGTCAACAGACCAGATGTGGGACGTCCCTCAGATCCTTTGAGAGCTTGATTGTAGGCAATCTCGTAGCCATCCGCTATCTGTGGATTCATAAGCCATGTTTCTTGTAGACATAAAATGTCTACATCTTCTAGGTCAGATGGAATGTCGCCGAACAGATGCATGTGACCTCTAATATTCCAAGAGGTAATGCATCTCTTTCCCGATTCACAAGTCTTTGGGCATTAGCTTTCTTTGTGACTATTGATGGTTTGGGTGACCCAGGTCCAATCCTGGATATTTTCAGCGGGGAAGCTGCACTTCTTAACTGCACAATCAGCCTTCGCAATTGTTATTTTAATCTGTTCAGTTTCGCGGTCACACTCTTTACTGCAGGGTCGGCCAACCTGTACACTTGTATTGTGAGTAGCCTTGTTTCCTTCCACTTGCTTAGCGGTATCATTAGGAGCTGAAGCTTCAGAATCTGATTATAAGTAGCTTTCCTTAGACTTGACTTGCCACTTAGTATCGCAAGTTTCATTGATGTCGAATCCTAAGGAATTCAGGATCGTGCCGCTGTTCATCAATGAGTCGTGAATGATTTTTGAAGCTATGTGCAGTATTACACAGTCGTTTTTGAATCCATTCTCGAATTCCACGGTTTGGATGTCTTCGGAAACCACAGTTCTTAGTTGTGGAATGTGATGAAGGAGCATCATCACATTCTTCCGGTTTAATATCAGGCCATCTCTTTCTTTCTCAATACGCTCCAGCCGTAGCAAATATTTCCGAGTTCTTTTTTTTAGGTCAACCTGATGTTGGTGACCAGTTTTTTGGCCAAAAGAAGCGTCAGCCTTTCCATTTTTCTGGGCGGCCTCAGTTCTAGGTTTATAAGCATCAAAGTTTATTTTTCTTGTTGGAAAGGACCATTTGTATGAATAGTGAAAATTTCCTTCTTGTTTTGTCACCTCGTTATTCCGGTTCTCTGGTCTGATAATGGTACTTTCGTGGGACATCCCCTTATCGGTTAGAGCTCTTTTAGACTCAAGGGTCTGGAATTTCAGCTCATATTTCATCAGATCATGGTTATGCATTGCCTCTTCAAGTTCAACAGTTAAATGTTTTCTGCCAATAACAATTTGGTTCCTTTTGTCCTCCAGCGTGAGAAATTTGACAGACGAGTCAGCTAGATGCTTTGGATTAGTCTCATCCGTTTTTTTGGCTTCAATAAATGACCAGTCTATGTTCACATAAGGATGGTTCATTTTTGGTAGGGGCTTCAGATTTCCCCGTGATAGAATCGTTTTGTTTAGCATTGGCCGATATCTTTTCGTCTTTCTTGGGTGCCCCGGAGTCGATGTTTATATTTAAGTTGGCAGCATCCAGTTTGAGGATCTTCTTTGTGTTTGCGGCCCCAGTTTTAGACTGATCACATACATCCTCTTTGACATTCTCGTACGTTTACGTTGAGAGATCCAACAGCTCTCCTATACTGCAGGCAACACAATCAGCGCGCTGTCGCAGTTATTTCTAGTAATGTATGTACCTTATAGGCTCCTCCAGCGCCAAACAGCCGCACAACAGCCCGTGGCCTTGACCCCGCTGGGCTTAACGCCGCAAGGGTGGTTCACTCTGCGTTATGAAGGAGAGAGGTATCACATGATTTGTCACGTGCTTCGGCTAGCTCCGCCTCCTCCAGGAAGCGAGCTATGGTCAGCAAGAGCCCCTTGACAGCTCGCAATGCCGAGATGGAATCCGCTGATAAAAACGCTTGTTTTCAATTAAGAAGCACTTCTCCTTAGTCCAATAACACTTATGCCTATGTGTGAGCAGAAAAACTAAGGGTTCCTGGTTGCGTGACCTGTGATGGGTGGACCGTATGGTCTGACAACTGTACCAAGACCAGAGAAACCCTACGTGTTGACAAGGAAACCTACTATTGTATCAAAAGGAAAACTAGTATTGGTGCATTTAAAGCTTGGGGAAAGGAGCCTTGTGCGGTTTTAGAATTGTTGGAACTTATCTTAAAGACGGAGCCTCAAGATACTTCCATTTGTGATAACTGTTACATTGAACTTGGGGAAGGGACCCCTGTGACTTGATGCAATGAAACTGCATTGAACTTGGGGAAGGGAATCCTGAGAAAGGTGTGGAACTGTATGACCTTAAATCCAAGAGAAGGTAACTTGAACACTGAGGTGAACTTGCTGGTATTTGGGGAGGAGGAGCTGAAGAATAAGCCTGAGCTGGAAATAGCTCAGAACTTTACATTTGGAACACTGTTTAGTTTATGATTGACATCCATACACATTGTTTTGTTTTAGTTGTGAGGGCAAGCATAGGTTTTGGACACAGACAGACTTGTAAATTGAACTTACTGACACAGACTATCCTTAGTTTCTTTAGGTAGGGAAATCCCACCTTAGCATAAGGCAAGTGGGGCCTTACACCACCCTGACATTTAAAGTAATAAAGGTATTTCTGTTACATTGAATCTACTGTCTGTGTCTCCTTCCATGATGCCAACCTCACAAATGGTGTCAGAGTGGGATGCGGCTCAACCGATACACGTTGGGGAACCCTAAGATTTGAAAAGTTAAAACCATCAGTTACCACACTTAAAGATGCCATCTCGCGGGCCACTGATGAGTTGCTTCCTCATTCCCAGTATAGAATGGGAATTCTTTTCCAACCCCTCTTCCACCAGGCTATTTTACTGGTCAGGAAGAGTGTAGAGGGCAACGCCTATTACCTTTTCTGTCCTGATAATTGTTTGATACCAGGAAGGGACAAGGTGATAATGTCTCTGAAATTACGGATAGAGTATTCCACTAGTTGGTGCCCCTACATGTTACAGCACCAAAGAGGAAAGTTGAACATTTTACCTCTCCTCTCTTATGGAGAGGAGTTGAAATTTGGTTTTCAGAATTTCACTTCAACTCCAGTGAAAATCCACAATGTGGAAAAAGTAGGAAGCCTACTATACGAAGTCCCATGGGATTCATCCACTGGGGAGAGTAAGTTAGAACAAAGGGATACCCAAACCCCAGAAAAATGTTCTTAGCACCTAAAAGAAAAGGAAGGAAAACCAGTCCTAGGAGAACCTCTTTTTAGGGACCAGACCCTGTTACCCTCGGAGATACCATCTCTTTAGTTAAAACCTGCCTCTGTAATATCGACGATAGATCAAGATATCCTACAGGACAGCCACACATCTGATTCTCCATTGGAGCAAGGAAGGAGAAAACCTCTCCCTGGGTCTCCAACTATCTTCCCAGATCCTCCTACTTAGAACACAGTTTATTTTGTGGGGATTTGGGCCATGAGATGGAGTTCTGTTCCCAGAACTTAGCGGAGGAATTGATGGAGCGACGAAAGAGGAGGGACAGGCCTTGGCCCTGTTCGGACCTCCTTGTGAGTCTCCAGTCCCAGAGACGCCATCTTCGAGGTCCTTGTCCCTTACTGACAACGGGCCAGATCCTTTGTGGGAAAAGTTGGAACCCTCTTTGGGATGTGTTCTGGGAGATCAGGAGAGTAAGAATGTATCCACCTTAAAGACACCTCGCAATAAACTCCCAGAAGTAAAGATACCTGTGAATGAGCCAGATATGGGACTAGTAGAAAATGAGCATATCACAGCCTTCATCGAAGACTCTAGGGATGAGGACTCTATAGAAGAGATGACCTGGGCTCTTCACCGGCACAAGGTAATACCTAAAGGTGGGACACTCTTATGCCCCATAACTTCTATTTTAGTGTCCAAAGATTATCCTGAGCAGGGATTAAAACAGGGCAGTGAGGGTGATCCTGACTCTTTTGAAGAGGATTATGGATCTCCTGCAGAATATGCCTCCCTAGAACAAGAAGGGAGTTCATATACAAGATTGAGACACATCTTAAAGAACAGTCCAATCCATGAAAAGGAGGGTCCTATTCTAGAATATGAACAGCAATTAGGGCAGAGAAGTTAACCAGATCCAGAAATACCATGTGGAGATATTTTTTTTCACCCACTTCATGGAAGTAACAACTCCCTGAGAAACCAGAGGGACGAATACTTTCCACCTCAAAATGCACATGTGTTAAGGTGAGAATCACAGGAGAGTTGCGTACCTGAATTCCTGGTTGATCTCGACGGGGCAGCCAGACTGACGAGAAGAATTGGTGACACTAGCAACCAGCCTCTCCTCCACCCAGAATGGGTACTGGGTAGAAGATGGGCCAATTCCCAACGCCACAAGCTGCTCTCTCCTGGTTTCAGTGACGTCGGGACTGTCCAAGCACAGACAGGAGAAGTTGAAGGAGCGAATCCTTGAGGTGGCGAGGCTCCAGAGTTTCAAAGTAGTCAGGGGAAAACCCCATAAGAATGGCGCTGGATGCTATGGTGATTGAGAGTCCAAAGAAGAGAGAGCAGTACTCTTGTAGCTGGCACTGGATGCTGTGGTGATGAGAGTCCAAAGAAGTGGGAGCCGTACTCCCGTAGCTGGCACTGGATGCTGTGGTGATGAGAGTCCAAAGGGGTGGGAGCTGTACTCCCGTAGCTGGCACTGGAAGCTGTGGTGATGAGAGTCCAAAGGAATGGGAGCCGTACTCCCGCAGCTGGCACTGGATGCTGTGGTGATGAGAGTCCAAAGGAGTGGGGACAACCCCAAGAAAGGCACTGGTGGTATACCACTAGGTACAGGCTTGACAAGGGAGGAGAGGAGAGAGAAAAGCAGGCAGGAGCACTGGGCAGGCGAAGGGAGAGGAACCAGAAAAGAGAAGGGAAATCTAACTGGGACCAGTGGGGAAGGAGAATTGCTGGGAGAGAACCACAACTACCCCATGGGGGAGACCCAGAAGGCAGCAGGAAGGAGGAGAAGGGAATACAGAAGCAGGAGTCAAGGGCAAGGCAAACGCTGGACAAAACAAGGGAGAGCGAGTACACGATCCGGAACAGAACGCGTTGAGACGCGATCTGCTCCCGATCCCCTCTCTCCCTTTATGGGCCGCCGGCGCCCGCGAGGCCTGGAACGCAAGCCTGATTGTCGCCAGGCGCTGGCGGACCCAGAGCGAGGCTTGAGCAGCAAGCTGCTCCAATCCTGGGCAACCGCTCCACGGCGCATGCGCGGGACCTTGACCGCGGTCTCCCGCGCACGCGCCGAGGAGCTGCAGCCCATGTCCCCGGAGCTCTCCCCCTGGCGCCTCCCCAAGCGCGAAAGCGCGAATAGAGGCGCCAGGAAGGAGGAGCGCGAGCAGCGAACCCCAGTCTCCCGGTAAGCGTGACAACATGCTATTCTTGTAGAAAGGCTGGTCACCTGACAAGGTATTGTCCATTAAACCAAAAGAAAGGTGTCCCAACTACACCCAGGGAAGAATTATACCCAAACAAATACCACACCTTTTTATACACCAGAGAGACGACTACCTCTAGAGTTCCGGTCACCTTACAAAGGAGAACAATCTGGGCCCAACTAGATACTGGAAGCAAGGGGTGTGCCATAAGAACAGATGTATTTCCACAGGAGTGGCAGGACCTTGGGAAAAAAAGTAAATAGATGGAAACAGCTCAGAACCTTTACCTTTGACACACTGTTTATTTTATGTCCGACTTCCCTACACATTGTTTTGTTTTAGTTGTGAGGGCAAGCATATGTTTTGGACACAGACAGGCGTTTAAGTCGAACTTACTGACTCAGACTATCCTTAGTTTCTTTGGGTAGGGAAATCCCACCTCAGCATAGGACAAGTTAGGCCTTGCACCATCCTGACATTTAAGTTAATAAAGGTATTTCCATTACATTGAATCTGTTGTCTGTGTCTCCTTCCATGATGCCAACCTCACACCCTGCACACCAGAATAGGGTGTCCTCTCAGCCTCTGTCCACAGGCCATATTCTGAACATCTATCTTAATACTGCCCGTTTCAGAAGTCAAAGTCCACTGTTAGGAAGGGAGCAGGGTAATTCAATATAGAATAACATAATATTAAGTAGGAAAATGGCCACACAGAGGTGATGTTAAATAACACTTTATCTGCTGTGATTGTTGTGGACATTTTTGTAAAACCTGTAGAGGGATGTACAACCAATAACGCTTTGGTGGAGAAAATGCACACAGCCAATAAGGAAACCAAACCAATCTTAAAGGTAAGTAGCTTGGCAGGGCAGTCATGCTTAACTCTGGGGAAGAGGTAGCATGCTAACAAAAGGTACAATTAGCCCACACACTTATACATACAAAATACACCATGCCGATATGATGAAAATATACACATTTATCATGTTACATACCTGTCAGGCCACATAAATACTTCAGCATAAAAATGCAAAATATATCAGAAAAATAGTAAAGTCAATGAAACAACTCATTACCTCTATATTTAAATGTGGGTCCACTACATAAAGTTAGGCACACAAAATATATTGACAAGCAGGAGGGGGGTTGGAGAAAGTAAACCAGACATTGGGCCTCATTACGAGTTTGGAGGTAGCCATGTCGTTTTTACCGGCATGGATACCCCCAAACTCAGGTCCAAAAAAAAAAAAAAGGGAATTACCGGGCCATTCCGCCCTTTGCAGGCCCGGTAATTCCCATTTGCGGGACCCGGACCCGGTCCATTCCCATTCCCATTTCAGCCCCCATAGGGCTCAATGGGAATGGGGGGCTGGAAACAGCGGTAACGTTAATAACGGGACCGTTGCTACCATCCTGTTCTGCTAGCGGGTGCCGCTCTGCCCGTCTGGTCTGACCAGGCATACAAAGCGGCCCTGCAAGCAGAAAACGGAATGTTGCTGCGAGGTAACAACGGCGCCGGTAGCACTACCGGCGCCGTTGTTGCCTTACCGCAACACTCATAATGAGGCCCATTGTAAATATAGTAAAAAATCCCTGGTGTCTGCAGAATAGCAGTACGTTGTCCTAAAGATGCAACCAACTCTTGTGTTATTTTGTCAGTCCACTAACTGGTGTTAGGCGCATAACATTAAAAGACAAGTGGTGAGAAGAAAATGGCACCAGACATTCAAACACACAGTACAAATAGTCAACCATGATCCCAATGCCAACACCAACAATACACCAGAGTCATTGTAAAATACAAATATCCATATCTCAGTCAAAAACAAGGCCAGAGGATAACAAATATTCTGGAACACAGTCAAAGGCCTCCAGAAAATCCAGATACATTTCAGGTACAGTTATCTATGCAGAACACCTCATGGAAAAATAGTTAGTGGTATTCATAATAGACTATGTATTCCCATTTAGAGAAGTGGGTAGCATGACTGTAAACATACACACATACTTTAAAAAATCACTATTAAGAACTAGCAATTCTAGTTCTTGGCCTAGAACTCTATAAATACAAACTGGGTATAGGAAGAATGTCCAGGCACAGGTAAGTGCCTTCATAGGCAATAATGGGCCACAGTCAGAAGGCCATTTGCGTGTATGGGGAAAATAAAGATAAGTCTCAATTCTATTCCACAAGTGCAGATTTGGTGGAAAATAACTCTGGGGAGGGCCAGAGACCCCAATGAGCCCCAGAAGAAGCTGCAGCACAGCTGTAAGACCCGCAATGTTGATCAATGGGAAATGCAGTAAGTACTTGCTGCAGGCTGAATACATTTTCTTGGAATATGATATTACAATTATCACTGCTAAAATTGAACTATGTAGTCTATGCATGTTTTGGAAAATAATGAATGCACATTCTGGCACTTTGCAATGGTCACTTAGAGATGAGCTAATTAGCAAAGGTGCTTACATGAAGTCTAGTACCATTCATAGACTTTGCTATCATGCAAGAGTGTGAAGAGCATGACTCTGAACAAAATCTTGTAGAACTAGTGGGTAAATCTACTGCTGAGCAATATGTTGCATATTATCTAGGGTGTGTGGGTACCCCTTCTTATATTGACCATTTTCTGTTGAATCACTTAGCATGTACTTACAGAAGAATTCGATTCAATTGTGCACTGACTCTCGAAACCTTTGGAGCATGCAGTGGATTCTCAAGGAGTGAAAGACAATGTTGTCTATGTGGAGATAACATTGAGGCTGTAAAACATCTAATGTAGATTTGTAAAGCATTCAAAGGAATTAGGAGTACGTATATGCAAGCTTGGGGTGTACGTGAACAATATAACGAGAATATCTGGGACACCTACATTGGTAATAATGATGGATTAATTTTGTACTTGACGAAACTTTAGATGTTTATTTATACTATATTGGGTATTATGAATTTTTTATTGTGAAATGAAATTGCCATTTCTTTTCTTTTCAAGAGACAGAGAGCATTAAATGTTGACTAGATTCCAAGATGGCGGCCGAGATTTAAAGACGCGAGTGTGTCAAGCTCCGTCCATGCTGAGGCTAACAATATCAGGATGGGCAAACTGCGAGGCATGGCTGCATATCTGCAGACTAACAAACTCACAGAGGCACTTGCAAAGGCCCCGGGAGCTGGTTGATTCCTGGGAGAAGCAGGATCCAACAAGGTGGCGTAGGACTGCAGACAACGTCCTTCCTGGTAGTCGGGGTGACAGCGTCAGTCGGCCATGCCGAAGAGCTTGGAGGTGGCCGCCAGAGGCGGGCCGGCCCCGAAGAGAAGCAGCGATGACGGCATCCCGGAGCCGGGACACCCAGCTGATTGTTCAGGCGGGTTGGCGCAGAGGAAGCAGGCGCCGTCGGGGGGGGAAGGAGCGCTCCACCCGCAGTCTGGGAAGTGCAGCAAATCAGGACGGAAACCAGAGGAGAAGCGGGCGGACCTTTCCTGCCCTGGTCTACACATTCCTGTAGAAAGGCCCGGTGGCCAGGAGCAGAGGTGAGGGTCCCAGGCACTTTCGGAGGTAACCAGCGAGAGGGACCAGGAAGGCAGCAAGGTACGTCCCTGCAGGCTCAAGCTAAACACACAGAGCAGGGAAAGAGCCACTTTGGATGGCCTGGGATACTCTGTGATCAGCGCTGGTCTCCACAGGGCCGGTTAACCCCCCCAGTTACCCCTGCGGGTAAGACTGTCCATTAATTGCCATCTATCACAATTGGTCCCATTGAGTAGAGGAACCAAACAAGGATGTCCCCTATCACCACTGCTATATGCCATTCACCTGGAACCCTTCCTGGCTAAAATAACATCGACAGACTTCATCAGAGGCATTCTTCTCACGGGAGGTGGGGGGGTTGACCATAAAATAATGGCATATGCGGACGACATGCTACTATCCCTGATGGACCCAGAGGACTCACTCCCAGCGGTAATCCGGGAAGTGAACATGTTCGAGGCAGTAGCAGGGCTAAAAAATAACATTAATAAATCCGAAATCCGAAACTTGTCATTAGAGGGAGAGGGCCTGAGGAGAGTTAAAGCAGCCACAAGCTTTAGATGAGTCCAAAGTGGCATCACATTAGTAGGGGTTACTCTACTGCAGATCCTTGCAATCTCTAATGTGCCAATTATACATCACTGCTAGGGAAAAAAAAAGCGAGACTTTGAAGTCTCAGGGCAAGGCGTTGACGCTGTTGAAATTCCAAGATAAGGACTGCATTGGCTTTAAGTTTCAATTGTCATCAGCCATGATCTGTGATACAGTCACTGTGCCCTTAGCCATATCCATGCCGTGCAGACTTTGCCAGAAGTCCCATGTCTGGACCTAGCCCGAATAGCTGCAAAGGTAAGTGGTCCTTTTGGAAGTCTTTATTTTCCATGCATGATCATTTTCGAGTGGCAACAGATCATTTCTCGTTCTATCACTCATGTTCTCACTGTGGCCCTCGTTAGGCGTAGGCTGGTAAGGGTAAAACTATGAGGGAATTCAAATGGCACCCTATTGTCGGTTGGGATTGCTTGGGATATTTACCATATAGGGTAAATGGAAGATACAGCATAGGGTAAATATGGGTCTTCCCTTCCCCCCTCAAGCACTCCCTTGTGCACCCCCTCCTCAAGAAACCCTCTTCCGACCCTTCCTGCCCGGCCAACTATCGTCCAATCTCCATTACTCCCTTCCTGGGCAAGCTCCTGGAGAAACTGGCCATCTCCCAGCTTAACCTCCACGCTGAATCTGTTGGTAGTCTTCATGACCATCAATCTCCCTTCAGAGCTGCCAGAAGCACGGAAACTGCTCTCCTGAACACGTGAGGACCTGCTCTCGAACCTTGATTCCAACACTCCGTGTGTTCTCATTCTACTCGATCTCTCCTCTGCCTTTGACACTGTCAACCATGCCATCCTGCTCAACCGTCTCCGTGATAACCTGGGTATCACTGGTCAGGCTCTGGCGTGGCTGACCTCTTTCCTTTCCAATCGACCCTCCCAGGTCCAACTGGGGTCCTTCCTCTCTGACATCTTTTTCTCCTCCTGTGGTGTTCCCCAGGGATCTAACCTCTCTCCCTGGCTTTTCAACCAGTATCTGGCACTCCTTGCCCTCTGCATCGCCGCTCTCTGCCCCAACTTCCAGTGCTATGCGGACGATACCCAGCTCATTTTCAGGCTACCCTCGGCCTCCTCCTCTCCTTCCCTCATCTCTGACTGTCTGTCTGCTATCCAGGAATGGTGTGCCGCCAATGACCTTTGCCTTAATGCCAGTAAGACTGAGATTCTACTTATCAGCACACCCACTCCCTCCTTCCCTGCAGCTCTCTGGCCGGCCTCCCTTGGCCCCCTTCCTGCTCCTACCTGCAAGGCAAAAAACCTCGGGGTCACCTTCGACTCCACACTCTCCTTCTCTCCTCATATATCAGACGTCTCTAAGAAGTCACACTACCAGCTGCACCTCCTCAGAGGTATTCTTCCCTTCCTCTCCTTCCCCCAGAAGCTCACTGTCTCCCGGGCCCTGGTTCTCTCAAAGCTGGACTACTGTAACAGCCTCTATCTTAATCTGCCTGCCTCCCCTCTCCGCCCTCTGCAACTCATCCAGAACAGAACTGCGAGACTTGTCCTTGGCCTCAAGCCCAGGGACCGTATCTCTCCAGGACTGAAATCTCTACACTGGCTCCCAGTGGCTGCGAGGATTAAGTTCAAAACCCTATGCATTGTCCACAAGGCCTTCTGGGGCCTGGGGCCCAAATACCTTCAACTCTCTCTTCCTAAATATCTTCCTTCCCGAGCCCTTCGCTCATCCGTCTCCAACTCCCTCAGGGTCAGCCGCTTCTCGAAGCAACGAGCTGGGGGTAGATCCCTCTCTGCAGCAGGGGCCTCCCTCTGGAACTACCTGAAACTTGAGGAGAACCACCTCCGGTTCCGGAAGCACCTCAAAACCTTCCTCTTTGCTTCTGCTTTCTCTCTCCCTCTCCCCTGCTGAACAGCTTTTATTCTTCACTGAATCTGCTCTGAATCTGCAACTGGGCCACTCTCATTGACCTCGGTCCAGGGCCCAGCCACTCTCCACTTGCACTGCCTCCCTGGCACCCCCCTGCACTGCGGGACTGTCACTGTATCCTTACAGCCCCCCCTTCCCAGCACTTGTTCTGCATCTACCTTGCACTTGCCACCAGCTGGCCTTATTTATTATTTTTTACGCTACTTACCTTGTACTGCACTTCCCCCCCTCCCCTTCCACTTTTCCCTTCCCCCCACCCCTGCACTTGCGCGATCTGAATGACACCTGGCCTAGTAGGATCGTTGTCTGTCTTCCCCTTGTTCCCCCCCCTGCCTCGTTGCGCCTTGAAACACTTGTGTATAGGCGCGTTACAAATGCCATATATTATCATATCATTTACCCCCTGCTGTACTTTCTATGCACCCCATGCAACCCTTAATGAGGTGGTATTTTAAAGATAAATGGTATTTAAGTTACCACATGTTATTAATATTCCCACAATACTCATGATGAAGCCCTATGTGTGTCTGTTCAGCCTGTTTACCCTTTTGAGGTCTGTATGAGTTCTGTGGTTATTTGTGCCAGCGGCTTAGTGTTCGCTTACTGTATATCTCAGGCTTACTTTGTTAATTCTATCATCTGGTGTGGTGGCTTGTGCTGTCTCTTGCTTAAGTCTTTCCTTAATGTTGCCGCAATATATTACTTACTAAATGCTACTTTTATTGTAAGGAATATTGTTGTATGCAATAATGATTAATTGCTGAGTATGTATGAAATGTGTGGCTTGCATTTTTGAAAACCTGTTTTGCAAACCAATGCAACTAAAATGAAACCAGAGTTAGACTTCACAGATCTTCTGAAGGAGACAGTGCTTGTGTCCTCACGTAAATGACCTTTCATTCTGCTTAGGACCATCATTGGGTGTTTATGATCATTCTTTTTGGGGGCTTGTTTTCTTCTTAGAGGTCTGTGAATCTTTTATGATGTCTTTTCTTCCTTCCTCCTTTCCCACTTGATCATCTCTGTAACCTCATGTGAATCGCGGTTCCATCCTTTCTGTTTTCCATCTTGGGTCTACTTGAGAAATGCTACTGCTTTGCTATGGGCAGTCAGGCATTTCTGTCATCTTTTTTCACCTTTTTTCCTCAGTATCCAACCTTCTGTCATATATTTTATATTTGTGGCTCTTCTCCCTTAACATAGCCTGCAAGCATGGCTCCTGTCATTTCCCACTGCTCATACACCCCGGATGTATTTGAGAAAGAAAGCAGTCTAGTATTACCTGTGAGCTTCGTTAGTACCCCTCGTTCAGGGTTTTTAGTGCCCCAAAATAGCAACTGGGACAAAGCCCCCTTCCTGACCTTGCTAGGGGATGGGGGGAGGGTCACCAGACAGGCCCATTGGCGCCACAAACCATGTGATGGTGGTTCAAGGGGTGACATGGGGAAGATCCCCTGATTAACCCGAACAGGCCATGAAAGGGAGGCAGGGGCGCGTCACATTGCTGTAATAAAAAGCCTTTAACTTTTAAGGTAACCGATTTATATGGAGAAGTAGCAGGGAGCCGGCAATGCCTGGATCTCCTCACGCAGGTACAGAAATCACATTCAAAACGGTTGTGCCTCCCTGCACGGCGTAACCATAGGGGGATTGCACTGGACACAAACCATGTCAGAAAGCATTCAGCTTACAAGATATCCAGACATATACATCGAAGACCTGTGAAGTAACTGGAGTACACCCAGGAGGCTGGGCCAGGGTGTGGCAAGCAGAAAGGTGACCACCCATGGGGATAGATTAACCAACCTCAACCCCACAACAAAACTATAAACTATACCCAGGGGATAAGTGAAGAGAAGTGAAGAGATAGAAGGCTGGAGAAGAGACCAAGCCAAGTGGGGAAGGCAGGGAGTGAGAATAAGGAGGCGGGGAAAAGAGAGAGGGAGGCCCCAGCAGATTGGGGAGAGATACCCAGGGGCCAGGGGAAAGAGAGGGGTCCAGGAGGCCGGGGACAGAGAGGAGCCCAGGAGGCTGGTGGTAGAGAGAGACCCAGTAGGAAAGGAAGAGAAAGAGGCCCAGGAGGTTGGAGAGAGACCCAGGAAGCAGGGGAGAAGGCAAGGTCCAGGAGGCTGATGGGAGAGAGACCCAGGAGGCAGGGGGGAGAGAGATAGAGGCTCGGGAGGCAAGGGAGGTAGAGACAGGCCAAGGAATCAGGAGAGAGAGAGAAAAAGGCCCAGGAGGATGGTGGGATAGAGAACCAAGGGGTGTGGAAGTGAGAGGGGCCCAGTAGGCAAGGGAGACAGAGATAGGTCAAGGAAGCAGAGGAGAGGGAGACACAGGAAGTTAGATGAAAAAGATTGCAATGTTAGCTCTTGGTATAGAGGTGTCTAAGGAGGAGATGGTGAGAGAAGTTGAGGAGTTGGTGGTAAAAGCTAAGGAGGATAAGAGAATTTACGGAGGAGGTAGCTAGAGAAGTTGAGGTGAGAGAAGTTAAGGAGGTGGCGGGAAAAGCGAAGGAGGAGGTGAGAGAAGTTAAGGAGGAGGAGATGAGAGAAGTTAAGGAGGAGGAGATGAGAGAAGTTAAGGAGGAGGTGGTGAGAGAAGTTAAGGAGGAGGAGATGAGAGAAGTTAAGAAGGAGGTGGTGAGAAGTTGAGAAGAGAAGTTAAGGAGGAGCTAGTAGTAAAAGCTAACGAGGAGGTGGTAAGACTAACAATAGAGGAGGTCGTGAGAAACATTCAGGTGGTAAGAGAAGCTAATGAGGAGGTGGATAGAGAAGTTAAGGGAGAGGTAGGGGAGAAGTTAAGGAGGAGGTTGTGAAAGAAGTTAAGGAGAAGATGTTGAGAGAAGTTAAGGAGGAGATGGTGAGAAAAGACATGGAGAGGGTGGTGAGAGAAGCTAAGTTGGAGGTGGTAATACTAACCATGGTGGAATGGGTGAAGAAACCACCCCTAAATATGAAGGTGAACAACAAAGGGGTTCCTAAAGGGAAGGTGGTAAAAAAACAAGGGGGTCATGGGAGTCCCTCTGCCGGACATTAGTCCTGGTTACGAGAGCCTTACCCAGAGTCTTTAGCTCACTATCTTTCACTGAGGAGAAATATCCAAAACATATCAGTCTTTGTCCTGCCTTGGGGCAGTCCAGCACCAAAATGCTAGGCAATTCTCCTCTGAACAAGAGTACCAACAGCAACCCCAGACAAGGGAAGGTGGTAAACGGGGACGGGACAATTAAAAAGAAGGGAGATGGGGTGGAACGGTGAAACAGAGAATCACCTGGAGATAGCAAAAGGAGGAAGAAAGGAACATCAGGGGAGAATAGAAGAGCAGGAGAAACTCAAGACGACTGAGAGAAGGTCAAAGGGCAAGCCTGGAGCGGTTGAAAGAATGAGCTTGAGGCGAGGCATCAAGGAGGTGCAGGATCCTGAGGACAGAGTGAAATGGAGGGATGGGCAAGGCAAGGTCCCTAGCTAGGAGCTCCTGCCGGGTGCGATTTTAAGGAAGAGGGAGAAAGTTTGGGTTGGGAGGCTGCAGAACCATCTACCCTGGCCAAGGAGGTTGTAAAAGGCCCGAAGAAGACTCTGTAAACACCACTTAGTTTCAAGCCACTTCCCACATGCCTCTGACTAAAGAAGCAAGTGTTAGACTCCAGTGCAGACTTGAGACCGGGGAAGAGGTCTCCCCACTAGACACTAGCCCCCCAATTACATTGTTAAGATTCCGAGAAAGGGAGGCTCTGCTTATGGACCGAAATGGAACAAATAATAGTGTGAGACACCTTTCTTGAAATTCTTTGTTTTATCTGGGACACTCGTCATTCACTTTACATTTGGTTTTGTCACATTATGTTAAACCATCGAGAACGACCAGCAACCTGCCCTAATGAAAACTGATCACATTTTTGCTTTGGATCTTTTTGAATTGTCCCACAAGACCCTCAGGCATACTTTGGTGTTTAACCTTCCTGACCACTATTCAATTACTTTCATGCATGTTCTTGGCCCATAAGAGATTGATTGATTTGATTTGACCTAAGAAGAACCCTTATAATGAGGTATTGGGAAACATATGCAGGTTTTGTGACACAAACTATTGATGCTTTTGTAATGTTGTTTCACATCTAGCCCAGTTCATCGCCCCCAACTCGTGAGGATACTTTAGACTCTTTCCTTTGACTATCATATGCTGCTTCTTTTTCACCCTCTATGCCTTTATTGTGAGGTTAAAACGGTACCTCTGGCTGGCAAGAGATTTCTGTACATTTTGCTTTCTCCTTGTCTGGTTTATAACTGTATTGGAGTGGGGTGGGGGGTTGTGTGGCATCTCCTATGTTTCTTCATTCATAATTTTCCATGGACCCGACTCTGGCCTGGCATCTCATGGAATCTTCTGTGCTTTTTTTCTATGTTGGTTCTGCGTCTTTACTTGGAACTGCTTACCTGGTGCTGGACCCTGGATTGCCTTGTTCTTTCCTTTGGATTCCTTTACTGGTCTTTGGAACTTGGATTGTCCCTGGTTTGCTGGCTTCTTCCCTTGTCTACCTGGACCGTCTTCCTTTATCTGGTTAGCCACCTGGTCTGCCCTGGGTGGTCACTCCTTCCTGCAGCTGGTCTCCTGACCCTTTTCATTTCCTGTGATTCCATCCTCTGCTAAGTACCCTGGGATGTATTTGTTATATAATATCCATACTGGGAGTAGTTCCTAATCCATTGTATTTCTTCCCCTACAACTTGGAGAAACCATCAGGTTCCCCTCCAGATATTTCACCCAATCCTGCGTTTCTCCAGTGCCCTTTATTTGTAGAACTGCAGCATTGGGAGTAAGACCCATAATCTTTACTTGCCTGATTCGCTACGCTCCTGCTCAGACGGGAACACTATTAGCCCCCTACTTGAATCGGACACCAGACTTCTCAAGCAATCAGAGGGAACAGAGGAACCAGTATTCCCTTTCATTGATCCAGTAGGTACAGTCAAGTCGAATGCCTCAATGATGCCCGGCTCCTGGAGAAATTTGTACAACTGTTGCTGCATGGACCCAACATGAACAGGCAGGAGCACCAGACACATCCCGAGGCCTGTCGGTTTAAAAGCAACTGAAGAACTTCGAAAGAACTGCTGAAACTCTAAGAATATCCGGTTCCAGCTCACTTGCAACTTTTGGACACCCACTGTATGTTGCAGTAACTGGAACTGCGATGTCAGCCACTGCACAGCATCACTGCTAACCAGCACTAATGGGTCACCTTCTTTCCATCTGAGCTCCTTCTACAGATGCTTTTCTGAAGACTGATTTGCTTGCAGATGTTCACAGGAGACATGGAAACTCCACCACTGACTTTCAATCTTGTAAGGACCTGTACTATTAGAGACCAACATCCGAAAATAGCATAACATTCACAACTTTGAGATTTCCCAGCATTTAGGTCCCTCCTGAAAGACACCTGAACAACTCTGTAACGTTGGGTCTATAGTTAACATTGGGGCCCACACCTAACGTTGTGGGTACTGCAACTTCAGGATGAGTATTCTGCTTTGCCAATTGTAGGCGATCAGACTCTCCAATCAAGTCCTATGTAGCTAACTTCTGATAGAGTCGATAAATGTCCCAACCTGCCCCGTAGGTACTATAAAAAAAAACTTGATAACTTAACACTTTATAAAAAATCTCCTTACCTGTAACCTGCGCACTATTTTACTTATGCTCACTATTAAGACAGAATTTCTATTTTTGAGAAAAATAGGGCCCCTTTTTAGGATCCCTCAACCTTTTCCCCCATTTTTACGTTTAAATCTCTAACCAATGTTTGTTGGTCAGGGGAAATTTTACTGAAACCCCCTGCCATTACAACTATTTTTCACTCATTAAGATTATATGGACCAAAGTTGCTCATAAATTTCCCAACCCCAGGGGTGCGTCTTAATCCAGCCCCAGGGCTGCTTCTTAATCTTATCACCCTACATTGGTTTCAGGGAGCAGGCTGGTGGCAACTGTAATTTACTTTTTTAAGACCTTTTACTGTATGGGTTGCCCTACGTATCTTTTGGTAGGGATTGGGCTAGCAATGTGTTTTTTTAAGTCCAGCTTTCAGCATTTTTTTCAGAGGCTTTTTTTGTTCTAGGAAAACACAAGTCAGGCTTAAAATGGCCGTTCTGCACACATGGGCTCTTTGTGAGCCCACATGTCAGCCTCCATATTGTAATTTACTGGTTTAGACGAGTATATGTCCCTGGGCTGTTCCTGTCACACTCTGTGGGGTGGTCTTAGATGGTTAGCGGTTGGTAACCTAACCCGTTTGTCTCTGGCTCCTTCTTGTGATTGGTGGGCTGGCTTCAACCAGGTCTACTTACTGCTGGGTCAGAGGGTGGGTGATTATTCTTGATACTCTCAGGGGTCTCTCTGTTCTGGGATAAACAGTTTTTTAAATATTTTGTTTATTTAATTATTATACAGCATGACACATAGTCAATGTTTAAAAAAAAATCTCTTTATTGGTAGTTTTATGAAACAGGAAACAAACCAAAAAACGTACCCCTTCCCCACCGTCCCCTCCTGCTGCCCTCTCCCCACCCCCACCCTATCCTGTGAGCCTACCGGGGTAGCAGAATTGTGTCTGTATTGTTCAGATAATCCCCAAAATGCATAGTTTCTGTGGGCAGTAGGGTTCTCTATAGTCATTTTGTTGAAAAGTTAACACCGACTCCAATTCCATTGTGAATTTATTTTGATCTCCTTGTATCTGATACATGACCCACTCCAAAGAGAAAATTCCATATGTTGGAAAGACATTTATGTTCCTCTCGGGGTCTGGCGATTTCCATTTCTGTGCGATTACTAACCGCGCTGCCAAACTAAGGATTACATAAACTTTACTCTTGGCTTTTGACCATCAGACATCTGTACATTCCCTCAGACATAATAAACTTTCCTTGGCTCCCCTTTCAGTGTGGGATCCGAATATGCTTTGAATATTCCCATTTATTAGGTTCCAAAACGCTGTCAATTTCGGACATTTCCACCAGACCCGCCTGCAGTTGATGTAGGCGCTCAGGAATATAGTGCTTGTACCAGCATTCCCTGATTCGTAATGATCGTGTGAGTTTAGGAATATCAACACAGTCATTCCCACTTGTCCTCTGAGATCGGCGCTCCTAGTGCTGTTTCCCATTTCCCTTTATATGTGTGGTCATTGGAGGGGAGGAGAAGTGTCTTCTGCTAGTAATTTACTAGTTTATATAGGGTGGAGATAAGATGTTTTTCCCCTGGATCCAAAACAATTTTTCTTTCAAATTCAGTGAGGGGGTGCGTGGCTGCCTGCCTGTTGGGGGAGCCATCAATCAGTGCTGCACCTGAAAGTACTGCCACCTATGTTCCTCCTTTAGACCTTATTCCAGTTTGCATTGTTAGTTCGATTTTATTTCATCCCCTTGGAACATGAACCTCAGTTTTTCATACCCTGCCTGCTTCCAACAGAGGAACGATCCCTTTTACCCGGTATGATTTGCAGATTACAAAATATCGGGGTAAATGGGGAGGGAAAGGAGGTAATTTGGTAACATCAGACTGCCTTGTCCCATGAGGTCTCGACTAATTTTGTGATTGTGCTTTTGTGCATATTTGGAGGTTGTTCAGCTTTGGGCAACCTGAGGGCTTCAGCTATTGAGGACTCCACAACTGCTTGCTCCGTGACGAAAACTTTGTTTTGTTGTAAGAAACATGTTTACATCAATAAAAAGTAGTCATGTGGGCTGGGATGGAAAGGTTCCTGCATCTACAGGGCAATTATGACATGCTTTACATTGATATCATGCACCATAAGCAGACATTCTAATGGGAAGAGGGCTGATAAAAAAGCCTATTAGGAGTGAGCTGGAGAGGGGCTGATAGTGACTTTGGTGTACTTTGGTGTACGAGACAGTCCTGGTTTCTGTACCCCTGTATTTCAAGACACCTCGACACTCCCACAATGTCATCTGGTCTTTGGGGGCGAGGGGTGGGTTTGGGATAACCCTTAGACTAGTGGCCTTTAAACTGTGTGGCTGAAGGATGCCCAGGAGGGGCGTGATGCTCTTTAAAAAGGGATTACGGTGACAGTTTATAATAGAAAATATAGCAGATATGGCTTCTAGCGGACCCTGCAACTATATTTTTACTCAAGGGGTGGCTTAGCAGCAATATATTTACTCAAGGGGGGCTCGACAGCAATATTTTTACTCAGGGGGGACTCAGCATGACAAAAATTTGAATAGCTCTACCTTAGACCCTATATTGACAGATCATGCCAGGGAACCGGAGCGTGAATCCTGCAGGAGTAAAGAAATTGTTGTTTATCAAGCCATATCATCTTTTCCTGACGAATTTCAAAGTTGATGAAAAAACTCGGACACTTTTCTGACCACATTTCTGTTTAACATGTGTACGGGTGTCGAAGAAGGATGCTGACACAAGGGTGGCATTTTGGTTGGTAAACACTTTTATTCATCAAAATGAAGAAACCCTTACCATCCTGATCTTCTAAGAGGGGTTTCCCTGCCTCAAGCTAATACTAAAGGATCTGTCAGAATATCAATCGAAATCCACGCCCACCGTCGGTGTCTTAACCTACTTCTATCCCTTACACCACAACTAAAGAATAAGCCAAAAGAAAGTTCCTTCTCCAGGAGGATGACTAATTTCTCCTGGTATTTGGCTGGAATTCCCAGAAATGTTCTTTGGCAAAAGGATGCCAGGGGGAATTACTCGCTTCCCCTGGCTTGTGGTTCCAACCAACCTTTGCACCAGTCAACTTTCAGAACCAGGAGAATGACTCCCTTCTCCTGGTATTGGTTCACATACTCCAGTATAGTTCACACTAATGCCAGAGGGATAAGTCCCTTCCCCTGGCCTCTCTTGATCAATGGCCTTTCAGTTTCTTCAACTTTCAAGACCAGGATAATTACTTCCTTCTCCTGGTTTCGTTTTGCATACTCCAATATCATTCACAACACAGCCAGGGGGATTGACCTCCTTCCCCTGGCATCCCTTGAGTGTATCAAAAGGACTTTCAGTCTCTTCACCAGGAGAAGGACTCCGTTCACCGCGTGTTTGAGAGTTCTTTTTCGTATCTCTCAACTTGATATTTCTTTCGCCCCTTCTCATGGAATTAGCAAAGTCCCAAATCCTTCTGGGAACATCAGTGGACTTTTTCCTGCCACTGCGACGAGGATGCTTTCCTCTCATGTTTAGTTCACTTGCATTAGGGTCCCAGACCCTTCTCTGGTGGCCAGTGGGCTTGTTGCTGCCACTGAGACAAGGACGTTTTCCTCTGATGCTCGATTCATTTGCGTTGGGATCCCAGACCCTACTGTGGTGGTCAGTAGGCTTGTTGCTGCCACTGCGATGAGGAAGTTCTCATCGAATGCTGGATTCATTTGCGTCACAGTCGCAGACCCTTCTATGGTGGTCAGTGGGCTTGTTGCCACCACGGCGATGAGGAAGTTCTCCTCAGATGCTCGATGCACTGGTGTTGGGGTCCCAGAACTTTCTCTGGTGGTTAGTGGGCTTATGGCTGCCACTGCGATGAGGAAGTTCTCGGATGTTCAGTCTACCCTTCCCAATAGTTTGATTGTTACTAATGGGCAGGTGGAAATCTGCTTGAGCCTCTCTCTTCCACCGCAGTGTCCCCTCTGGGTCTCTTGTACCTACTGTTACTTTCCTTGGGAATTTGGTATGCCACTGGGTCTTCCTGGAACTGGGGCGTGTCTCTCCGGATCCAGGGGCTTCTCTCCTCCACCTGCGCAGTGGCTCTGAACTCGAATGGACTGCTTGGCTTTATCTTTCTTCTTCGTGTTCGGGCCTGCTCCAGCTGTACCCATGGAGAACTCCCTCTGCGATTCGCTGGCGTCCTTTGCTCTTTGGGATCCCTGGTCAGCCGACAGGATTTTAACTCCTGCTCTGGATGGTCTTCAGACCTGCTGCCTCTCCCGGCTGGGCTTGACCAAATCTTCAGTCCTTCATCTCTTGTTATACATTCTTGCCAGTCCTGCCCTGGTAGATTGTCAAAGTCCTTTGTTGTTCTTGATAGGTTGATCTTCATGCATCCTCGGGCTGCCTCGTAGCAGTACTAGCACAGTCAGTAATCTTCAGGTCTTCTGTGCTCTTCTTTGTCCTGGTACCTTTTTGTTTTGGCTGTTTCTCCTACACTACAGGTAATCCTGGGTCTACTCTCAAGGAAGTGGTTTGGAATGGGGGGGGCTAGGCAAGGGTGGGTTGTGAGGTTGGCCAATGGGCAGTACCCTAGGTGATCGTCTTTATCCCCAGAGGGGGAGTCCCTCCCCATAAGATCCTCCTGCATTAAATCTCCCTTAGGGGGCCTATTGGGTAGCAGCCACACCTTCCTAGCCTCATGGGAAAGGGCTCCCCCTTGGGGAGAAGTGATGATACCTGGTGAATCGTCACACATGGTAACTTTGTCGTCAAATGTATTCTTTTGTGTTTGTTTCACTTTTGTAACTTAATGGGGGGTTACTTATTTAATATTCACCCTCTTGCTTGTCGCACCACTTATTTTTTTATCGACACTGGCTGGATGTTTTATACCCTTGCTGACAGTCCTATTACTTTTTTCTCAGGTTTTCTCATCTCTTTACCTGGGTACCCTCTGATCTCGGGCCCAGGTCCCCTGCTCTGCCAGTCGCACACCTGCACTGCCCTCCTGGCAACCCCTGCACTTGGGGGCTGTTTTCTGTATCACTACAGTCCCACTACCAGCACTTGACACCTGATGCCTGCACTTACCTTTACCCTTGCACTTGCCACCTGCTGGCCGTACTTTACTATTTGTTATTTATTCTATTATCCCATGTACTGCACTGTCCCCTCCCCTTCGCCCCTGCACTTTCCCCCTTGCCCCTTCCCATGCACTTGCGCTATCTGAAAGTCACCTCTCCTAATAGGATCGCTGTCCGTCTTCCCTCTGTTCCCCCTCCCTTGCCTCATCGCGCCTTGCAACACTTGTGTATAGGCACGTTATAAATGCCATATCATATCATTTTGAGTAATTATTTTTTTAGTCAGTCTCCCGTTTCTTAACTTCTTGAGAGTTTATGGCACTCCACTTTAAAAAAAAAATGTGTTTTATTACACTAGCATTCTATTCTATGATACACGTTTGTGACTCATGGGTTACTGGTGTAGATTCACTCCCCTCTAGTGGCCTTTGCCAGTGTAGTGCCTCATCCAATAATATTTTTACTGTTTATAGTTAACTCGCCGTTCCCAGAGTAACATACGCCATTCTAGCATATCTTAAAGGTCAATATCGGTCAGTAATTCATTGGGTCACTTCTGTTCCCCTTCTTAAATATCAGAATTACCACTGTTCGCTTCCAGAAGGGGGCGTAGGTCCCTGTGACTTATTACGGCCATTTCAAAGGCTAAACATATCAGATGGAATGAGAGGTTTAAGAAAAGTATCGAACTTCCATCGATCACCCAGACCTCTATGGTTTGACTTTGTAGACACGTAATTGTCGATCTTGTTCCATTGCAGAGTCCCTGTGATGGCATAAGATTGCACAGCAGCATAATTACAGCACCTACTTTCAGTTTTAGCTTGTAAGGAGGTATTTGTCCTACAGCGTTTCACTTTTTAGAGACTGAAACGTTGAGCCAGTAATTAACTGTTCATCGACACTGGAACCGTTGTGCCCTGTGTGAAGAGAAGTGGAGGTGGAAAGAAGTAACTTCCGAATGTTTGCCATAGTGGAAGGTGAATGGCAACCCAACACTGATAAATTGTATCCGTATATTGAAATGATAGCTATTGTTGAAGTGGGCACACTTTGCCATTTGGACAGCGGAGGGCAACCTAACACTGATAAATTGCATCAGCTGAGTATGGAAACATAACTAAGGGCCTCATTACGAGGTTGGTGGAATGGGTTTACCGGCACCGGTAATGGTGCCGGAAAACGCATTCCGCTCTATTTCGAGGTTCCCTTGCAGGACCTGCTCAGAACGTCTGGTCAGACCAGACGTCCTTTGCGGGTACCGCAAGGGGACCAGGGAGCTAATAACGGGCCCGTTATTAACGGGCCCGTTATTAGCTCCATCCCCATTCCCATTGAGCCCTATGGGGGATCAAATGAGAATGGGGATGGGTTTTTTGAATGAGGAATTACCAGGTCCTCCAAGGTTCGAATGACCCAGTAATTCCTCATTCAAGGAACCCAGACCCAGACACGATTTTGGAGGCAGCCATGGCGCTAATAGCACCATGGCTACCTCCAAACTCGTAATGAGGCCCACAGATTCAGTCTTCGTAGAACATTAACACAACCACGACTTATTTTTTGAAAAATATTTTGTTTAAATATTTTTTATACGTTTATTGAGTTTTCATACAACAGAAAAGAATGAAACAATCCTGCATCCCCCCACCCCCGGTACACGGACGGCGTAGTTGAAGATCAAGAGTCTATGAAATGTTCAGGATATCCTCAGCAGGCGTAATCTGTGTGGGCAGTACTGTTCGACCTATTCACTGTGGAGAAAGTCCAGTATTGTTGTCCATTCTGTCGTAAATTTGCTTTGTTCACCTTGTATTGAATACATACGCAGAGTGGACTGGAGCGCGCGGGACGGACTGGAGCGCTCGAGCGGGCTGGAATGCATGAGTGCGTGGATCGGACCGGAGTGTATGGAGCAGACTGGGGTGCATGGAGTGAATAGGAGTGCATGGAACGATTGGAGCGCATAGAATTGCGTGACATATATAGTATGGTTTGGAATGCAGAGAATGTTTTGAAAGAGCATATAATCCATCATATCACACCACCACGCTTACTCTCTCCTTTACATCACCACTCAACTAGAACACAGAGATACTATGACACCATTCGGTGTAACTGTTCTCATACCAACATCCGCCGCTCACTCCACATTATTATAAATAAACACTGCTGGTTACACCCTCCCATCCCCCAGCCAGGCGTTCTCCTCAGGCCTAACGCAGCCACATCCGGTCTGGATAAATCCGGCCCGAACGAACACATACTCCTGATCTCTCAACCACCACACCTACCTCTAAGAAGCAGCTATTACACGAATATCGCACGAGCTGCACACATACCCGGTGCTCACACGCACCTTTTGACTCCCTCTACTCTCTCTACTGATCTGAACTTCGGTTCCCAAGGGCGTTCAACCTACCAGCGCCTTCAGACCATACCAAGGGTATATAAGGTGCTATATAAATGCAAAATAACATAACATAACGCATTCCATTGAGACAAAGTCCCAAAGATTCCGTATCCAGTCCAGTGCTTGTGGATGATCTGCAGACTTCCATTTCCTGGCTCTTACCAACAGGGCTGCTACCCTGAGAATAGTGAAGGCTTACCGACGATATTTCGGCCAAAGTCTGTTGTCTGGCCCAGCCAAGCCCAGAAGGGTTTCAGCTAGGGGTCTCTCGTTAGTGAGGCTAAATATCTTTTGCATATGTCCCCCCACTTCCTCCCAGTACACTTGTATTTTTGGGCAGGACTGCCAGATGTGTAGCCAATCCCCTTTATTCCCACATCCCATCCAGTACCTCTCTGATATGGGCTGAGACATCTTATGTAGTCTTGTCGGTGTACAATGCCACTGGAACATTATTTTGAACCAGAATTCTCTGATTTGGAGAGACTGTGTCAGCCATGGGATATCAGACCATATTGAGGTCCAGTTTTCTTCCTCAAGGGGCGCTCCCACTGTTTGTTCCCATCCAAGTTGATAGGGAAGTCTGGAAAGTGGGGGCTCATCTAAAAGAAATGTGTACAGGCTGGATATCAAATGTTTATCTCCTGGGTTAGAAGTTAGAAATGTTTGAAGGGTGTCAAGGGTCGTGTGGTGGCTAGTCTGTTCAGGGGGCCATCAGCCAGTGGCGCAGCTGAAAGTATTGAAACCACTGTGATTCCTGTAGGCCTAATTCCTCTTTACATTGGATAAAGGGTTTGATGTCATCTCGCTGGAACATATCGCAGAATTTGGTGCAGTCCGCTCTTATCGACTTTGTAAATGTCGCCTGCTACATGCCTGGAGTGTAGTGGGGGTTGGCGAATATTGGGGTGAGGGGAGAGGGAAAGGTTGTGATGTGGTGTTGTCTAATTGCAAGGTCCCAAGTGTCTTCCACTATTTTCGTGATCTCACTACAGTGAATGTTCGGTGGTCTATCTGACCTATTGAGCCACAATTTTTCTCCATCCGCTGGCCTATTAGAGATCCTTCTATTTGCCACCACCTTTTGTCTGTGTTCTCTGCAAACCAGTCTTTTATCACTCTTAGTTGTGCTGCCCTATAGTATTCTCAGAAATTTGGGAGACCCAGGTCTCTCTGTATGGGGGGAGCATTAACATTTTCAATGCTATTCGAGGGGGTTTGTTCTTCCGAATGTTTTTGGATACCATTGTGTTCAGGATACAGAAGAAAGTTGATGGTACCTTGATGGGGAGGGCCTGAAATAGATAATGAATCTGGGGTAGGATAACCATTTTAATGGAGTTGACTCTTCCAACCACGTTATCGTAAGTGGGATCCATGTTTGTAGTTGGGTTTGGGTGAGAAGGTTTGGAAATTCGCCTTGTGCAGTTCCTCCAATGAACACGTGATAGGTCCCTCTCCAGAGGGGCACTAAGGGGGACCCCAAAAGCATCCAAATCCGATAGGATTTGGATGCTTTTGGGGACCCACATCAGTTGTGTCACTTCCTTGGCGCTGGTTAATTTGTCTCGCTCGACTAATAAGTTCTGAATTTCTGATTTCGAGACGTTGATTTTTATTCCGGCGACCTGGCCAAATCTTTCTAGTTCAGACAGTACTGCAGGGAGTGAATTAACCGGGTCCGTGATGGCTGGGAGCATGTCGTCCACGTAGGCCATTAGTATGTGTACATCTGCGCCAAAATGTATACCATTAAAAGCTGCTGATAGGCGGATCTATGTCAGGAGGGGCTCTAGGTGTAGTGCATAAAGGAGGGGGGAGAGTGGGCAGCCCTGCTTAGTGCCCCTCTGGAGAGGGACCAAGTGGGACTTGGCATAGTTGGCTTGCACCATCGCAATGTATTTGAGCCCAAAACCCATTGTTCGCAGGGTGTTGAAGCGAAACACCCATTCCACCCTGTCAAATGCTTTCTCTGCATCCAGCGAGACCAGCACTGCAGGGTCTCCTTTCTTATATACTTTTTCTATTAGGTAGCATATCCTCTGCAGATTGTCGTGGGTTTTTTGGTTTTTTATGAATCCTGTTTGATCGGGGTGAATTAGGGTCGGCATCAGGTGTTCAATATGCAGTTAGCTAGGATCTTGGTGTATATTTTTGCATCCAAGTTTATGAGTGCTATTGGCCTGTGAGACCCGATTTTGTCCAGGTTCTTGCCCGGCTTGGGGAATACAATTATCTTAGCTCCTCCATAGTGGGAGTTATTGTGCCCAAGGTGGCAAATTAATTAAAGATATCAGTAATTGTAATTGAAATTGGTTATTTATAACGTGCTTAATACCCAGAGGTTTCTAAGCGCAGACCCAGGGATCTAACCTGTGTTGCTGTGCGTCACCTTGCTTCCAAGGTGAGTGCGTTGCCCCCGAGTTATCCTCCCGAGACGAGTGAGCTTGGGAACTAAGGTGGAGCCTCATTTCTTTTATAGAAGGATGCAGGGTAGCCGTCTGGGCCGGTGATTTGTTTATGGGGAGGTTTTCAATGGCCTTCTGGACTTCCTCTCGAGTGATGTCTGCTTCTAACCGGTCCTTGTCAGAAGTCAGAATAGTTTTCAAGGTGGTTGCCTGTAGATATTCGTGTTGGAGTTCCAGGTCAGGGTGTTCTGATTTATATAGTGTTGAATAGAAAGCGTAACATTGTGCAGAGATTTGGTTGGTTGTCGTTATCTTGGTCCCCTTTGTGTCTTTCACCCCAGGATAGTTTGGGCTGAGATTTTCCCTCTCAGTTGTCTCGCCAAAAGTTTACAAGCTTTGTTTGCCTTGATATAGTATTTCTGCCTGAGGAAGAGCAAACTTTGTTCAGCCTGTTTTGTATCTATGAGATTCATTTACCCATTGCATTCCGATATTTCCTCTGGAGCCGCAAACTGGTATCTGTCTCCATTTGTTTCTTTGTGGCTATCAGCTCTGTTTCCAGATCAGCTTCTATCTTTTTCCCTTAGTTTGCCGTGTGGACTGCTGCCGCTATGAGCTCTCCCCTTACAGTTGCCTTAAAGGAGTCCCAGAGAACGGCCGGCCTAATCACCCCGCTGGAGTTGGAAGAAAAGTATTCATGTATTTTCTGGTCTCCTCACAGAGGACCTGATCTGCTAACAGTCCAAATTTCAAGTCCATAGTGCATTTCTTATATTGTGGAGAGTGACAGAGTGTTATCGGGGCATGGTCTGAAATGGTGATGGCATGTATAGAAATGTTGGAGATATGGCCTAATAGTGTGGTCGAGGCCCACATGTAATCTATCCTGGAGAACGACTTATGTACATGAGAGTAATGTGTGTATGCAACGTCATTCCCTCTCAGTGCCGTCCACACTTTCCTAAGTGCCAGTTGCTTGAATTTGGTGTTGAGTTTTTGAAGCTGGGGCATGTGCATCTTTGGTACTAGTGCTCCTATCCCATGTGGGGTTCCACGCAATGTTGAAGTCCCCCAGCAGGATGGTCTCGCCCTCCCCAAAACTTTCTAGGTGTGCGAGGACCGGTTTTAGAAAGCTCTCTTGGCCAGTGTTCGGGGCATATATTGAAGCCTCCCCGCAGGGTGATCTGACCATATTTGATAAGTATGAAGATATAGCAGCCATCTTTGTCAGCGTGCGTTTTCAGTATTGACACTTGGGGACCTAATTTGAATGCTAGGAGCACCCCTAATGTTTTCCCCTTGGCATTAGCTTGGATGATTTGGGGGTAGTGTCTTAACTTTAGCCTATGTCGGTCCTGTAATCTAATGTGCGTTTCCTGAAGGGCTAGTATGTCCAGCTGTTGAGTGGAGAGAAGGCATTCTAGTTTCCGCCTTTTTACGGGGGTAATGTTAAGTGTTAAGCACTGGAATGTCTGGGCTGTTCAAAGAGCGCCCTTTGTTGGGAATTCGATCTTTACTATTCACTATTGTATTCATGAACATGCCCTTGTGTAACCTTCACCCAAACCCTTGAAGAGAACCCTGTTCCCCTCCCTCGCTGCCCCCTGCCCATGATGCCCTCCTCCTTCCTACCCTGCCTGGTGTAGGTTGTCTTTACTAAGCCAACCATGGATGAAACCTTGGAGGCAACCCAGTATATAACCCAGGAAAACCTATGTGCAGGAAATCCTAAAACCCTTTCCCTTGCTCCTAGTTGGATTCCAAGGTGAGCTCGTAGCGACCTGAACATTGCTATGGATAGTATTTGTGTCCCGACGTGCCTATTAATTTGTTGCCTGTCCCTTATATTGATGGTGCTTCTCTGTGAGGTGGAGTCGCGCCAAGAGTGTTTTGCAGAGATTTCTTTTGGAGCTTCCTTTGGGTTCGTTCCTTCGTTGTCCATTCCCAATGGCGGCGGCCCTTGGGAGTGTACCTGTTTGTGGCCGAAGGACCAGGCTGATCATCCAAATCGATTAACATTATCCTTGCTCCCTCCTCTTTGGTAGTTATTCTATGAGTTCTGCCATTTCAGCTAAAGAGGAGGCCGAAAGGAAAGGTCCACCTATATGTGATCTTTTTGGCTTGCAGGTGTTCCAGCAGGTTTTGCATGTCCCTGCTCTTCTGCAGGGTTAGCTGAGATATGCCCTGACATAGTTGGATCTCATTGCCGTGGTATGAGATTGGGGCTGCCTTCCTTGCCACCCTAAGGATCAGTTATTGTTGTGGGTAGGAGGTTAATGCGGCCAGGGTTTCCCTAGGGCGATGTTAGGCAGAAACCTGTGCAGTTCCCTTAGGGACCACTGCAAAAAGTTTAAAACCACAGGAGTAAGCAGTAAACCCAATTGGTAGCAGTCTGTACCACCCAGATTTACCTGGTAGCTGTGGCTGAGCAGTCAGACTTCTCTCAAGAAGAGTTAGGCAGTATATAGAGTATACACAATAGGGCTAAAAATACAGTAGAACAAGCAAACACTGACCAGAGCTTTGGTATAAAAGTATATAATTATTTATTTAAAAACACACTTATGAAAATACACTGGCACTAATATATCAAACAAGTTCAAACACATTCACTAAAAGTATATTCACCTCCCTAGTTAATTATTCGACAAGTCTAGGTTCAGACACCACTTATTAGCAAAACAGAGGTACTACTACTCTGTACTACTCTGTTGTATGCCTGTGTCACTCTAAAATCTAGTGCTGCGCTAACTTGCAAACATATGCTACCTTGAATCTAAATGCTAATCTGCAAACCTGCGCTATTCTGATCCTAGGTGTTACTCTAAATCTAGGCGCCACTAAGTGATCCTATGTGCTTCTCTGGTCATAGATACTCTGCATATGCTACTTTGAATCCAAATGTCAATCTGCAAACCTGCGCTACTCTGAATCTATGTGTTTCTCTGTATCTAGGTGTTACTCTGAATCTAAATGCCACTAAGTGATCCTATGTGCTTCTCTAGTCCTAGATGCTTTGCAAACATATGCTACTCTGATTTTAAATGCTAGTCTGCTCACCTCTAGGTGGCCAACACTATCCACCTACACACCAAATGCACACACTGCATCTTACCCACCATACACAATGTTCCTCCCAGGCCTTTATTCTATACTACTGAGAATCGTTCTCCACCTCATTAATTCTGTATGCCTGCCCAGCCCACCCCACCCCTCAACTTGATCAGCCCAGGCATCACATCACCCACCTTCACTGAGCCTAGCTCCAGAATCATGCTTACCCTACTCTCTCCCCCCTGCCTCTCGGACAGGCTGACCAGATTACGATCCAGACTCCCCAAAATACATGAGCCCAAAGCCAGGGACTCCACACAATCCAAACTCACAAACCGAACCTCCATTAGCACCTGCGCTAACCTTACGCTAAAAAACCCCAAACTTAAACACCTCAACACCACCACAACCACTAAGAAAGCGCTCATCACAGCAACCACCCATACCCCTGCCAAAACCACTACCCCACCTATAAAAGCTGCTCTCATCAACGCTCGCTCCATAATTGCCCATGCCATGGACATCGCTGATCTCATCTTAGCTGAAGATCTAGACCTCCTAGCCATAACAGAGTCCTGGCTCCATGCAGCTGCAGGCCCAGCACTTTCGCTAGCCATCCCCATTGATTACACCATCATCCGAGCGGACAGAACTGATGCTAGAGGTGGAGGTTTGGCCATCATTGCCAAGACTTACCTTAACATCAGACTTAACTCCGCTACACACCTCCCATTATGCGAATCACTCACAGCCAAGCTACCCACTGCCAACTCCCAAACTATATCCATTCACCTATTATACAGACCGCCTGGACCTCTGGGATCCTTCGAGGAAGACCTCAGTGCCATCCTTACCGACAACCTAAAAAACTCCTCACAATGCCTCCTCTTAGGAGACTTCAATTTAGGTTACAAAGACCCCAAAGACAATCAAGCCACCCTCATCAGTAACACTTTGTCTGAACTAGGCTTCACACAAAAAGTATCCAGTCCCACTCATAACAAAGGGAGAACCCTTGACTGGATAGCAGACTACAACTGTGCCGTATCGATCACTAACAATACTCCCCAATCCTGGACTGACCACCACCTCCTCTCCTTCTCTCTCGAGGCCTCAAGCCCCATGTCCAACATGGCACTAGCAGCAGCCATCCCCACGAGAAGCAAAAAAAACATTACAGTGGAAAAACTGATCCCGCTCATCCTTCCTACGCTTAGCCAACTCCAAAACTCTAATCCTTATGACCTCATAGAAGGCTATAACAACACCATGCGCACAGCCTTAGACGCCATTGCACCACTGAAACTCAGAAAATGCAAACCAAAAAAGCACCTCAACCAATGGTTCTCCAGCCATCTTAAAACCTTTAGATCAGAAAAGCGTAAACTGGAACAAGTCTGGAGACAGTCTCCGACAGTCCATAACAAACTACTGCTCAACAAAATAACGGCCAACTATAAAAAAGAAATCATAGCGGCCAAACAAGAATCCTATAACCAGAGAATCTCACATTCCAATTCCAGCACCAAAGAATTATTTACTATTCTGAAAGAATTGGAAACACCGGTACTAATCCCAGATACCTGCATTAAGAATAAACAATGGTGCACCAGCGTCCAAAACGCACTAAACAACAAAGTCACCGGCCTTCAAACTAAAATTAAAAACAAGAAAGACTCCCTCACCAAACTAACCAATCCCTTCAACGCCCACTCTAGCCCTCCACCCCCACACCAGACACCCAACACTGCTCGCGTCAGCTTCTCCAAAGTCTCTTCTCTCGAAGTAGAAAAAATAATTCTTGGTCTTAAACCCTCCAATTGCAAAGGCGACCTCTGCCCCTCACAAATCATTAAAGATACGGCAAGAGACCTCTCGCCATTCATCACCAGACTCATCAATGCCTCATTCTCCTCAGGGACAGTCCCCAGCAACCTCAAAGAGTCCTGGGTCCTCCCTCTTCTCAAAAAACCTTCCCTCGACCTGTCCATCCCGACCAACTACAGACCGATTACCAACAGCAAACCAACAAATCCAAAAATATCTTGAAACAAACCACCTCCTAGGCATAAGACAATGAGGCTTCAGACCCCAACATGGGACTGAAACCGCCCAGATAGATCTGAAAGCCCAAATAGATGCCCTTAGAGACAACGGGAAAACCGCATTACTACTCCTGCTAGACCTCTCTGCGGCGTTTGACCTAGTTGACCATAAAATCCTCTGCAAGCACTTAGACTCAGCCGCCCACTTCTCCCAAGAAGCGATCAGCTGGATTGAGTCATTCCTCAACAACAGATCCATGCGCGTCTTCTCCTCATCTGCTGCCGCCGACCCCACGTCTCCCCCACTCTGTACAACGTGTTCATGAAGCCCCTGTTTGACGATCTAGAAGGTCTGGGTATCACCTACACCAAATATGCTGATGATACACAGATCCTCATCCCGCTGACGGGAGATTACAACCAGGATTTGGTCTTGGTGAACAAGGTGTATCTCATCATCCAGGCATGGATGGCTTCGCACAGTCTATGCCTGAATGATGACAAAACTGAACTCATCATCCTAGGTTCAACCTCCAACCTAACCAAACTCGACCACAACTACTCCAACTTCATCATAGACGGGAACCTAATCAAGGTTTCCAAAGAAGTGAAAACTCTAGGAATATACCTCGACTCCTCCCTAACCTTTCACAAACAGGTTAGCTCGATGGCATCCTCCATGGCCTACACATGTAAGCTTATAAGAGCAGCCAAACCCTTCCTTTCCACTCAGAGCTGCATTACACTAGCCAGAGCCTTGGTATTATCCAAACTTGACTATTGTAATGCCCTCTACATAGGAGCCAGCAAGCAAATCACCAACAAAATTCAGACGTTACAAAACAACGCTCTTAGGGCAGCGCTCAACATTCCCAGGAGGGAACACATCTCCAACATCAGGAAATCCCATAACTGGCTCAGCACAACAGACAAAATCCTGCTTAAAGTAGCATCGCTCACCCACAAATGCCTGAACAACGCTGCCCCACGCTACCTGGCAGACAGAATATGCAAACACATCCCCAACAGACCCGCCAGAACCCCCAACACTAACCCGCTCACTGTCCCCAGGTTTAAACGCACCAAAATGGGCGGCAACAGCTTCCAGGTGAAAGCACCTCAACACTGGAACTCCCTACCACCATCTCTCAGAACACCCCAATCTTACTCACTTTTCAGACGCAACTACATCCATTGGATAAAGAACACGAACCATTAACACCTCCTACACCACACGGTTGCTTTCCGCTCTGTATGCCTATATGTAAATTTATAAAATATATGTAATTCTATAAATATATGTACTGTATTATCTCCCTCCTGCCTGCCTAACTGCACACATGTCCTTCATTGTCACACTGCAATTATGTAATGCACTGTATAAGCAACCTGTAACCAAGCTTTGAATAACCTTGCTGCTCATGCGCTCTCATACCCTCGGGTCTGGTGCGCAATACAAATGAATGAACTAAACTAAAGAGGTGAGCGCGTAACCTTAGATGGCACTCCAATCATTTGTTAAAAAGGGAGAGAAAAGGCAGGGTATGGAAATAACACAGTACCAACACTTAAGAAACCACAGCAAGTCAAGAAAGGCAGGGTCTACTGTAGAACCAAAGTTCATAGGCCAGGCCCACTCTAGGAGAGAGCAAGGCGGAATGTGCCCAAGATCACACAGTGGAAATGCACTCAAAGGGCCTCATTACACAGATGGCGGTAATGGTTAACGGTCACCGTTAATGGTAACGGTGATCGTTAACCATTACCGCCTTACTACGAGGTCCCTTAGCGGGTTGGTGCTTTAATGCCTGCTTTTTGCAGGCGTTAAAAACCAACCCGCTAAGGGACCTTGGTGCTAATTACGGCACTGCAAAATTGCGGTGCCGTAATTAGCATCTTCCCCATTCCCATTATACCCTATGGGGCAAAAATGGGAATGGGGAAGGGCAGTGGTGGAAGGGGGAATTACCGCCCCGCCAATCTTGGAATGGGGTGGTAATTCCCCCTTCCACCAAGGCAGTGCCGGTATTTTACCTTGGTCCATGTGCTAATACCGCCATCCGTGTAATGAGGCCCAAAGTCTTTGCAGAAAAATGTCAAAAAGAGGTTGGAGTAGTTCAGAAAGGCAAAGTTAGCAGGTCTGAGGTCAACCCAGTTGGAAAGTCAAGGATTTACGGGACACCTTGGACAATCCGTTGCAAGGGAGACCAGGCGGGACACAGTACCTGAAATGGTGAGAAAGCTCCAGCGGTGGCAGTTGTTCCTGGCAGCGGGTGCAAGTCGTGGCTTCGACCAGAGGAAGAGATGATCTCAACGAGGAAGAAAGCTGGAGGTCGTTGCACTGCCAGGGAAGAAACCAGCCGCGGAGTTCCCGATTAAAAGGTACAACCCTTTTATTCGCAGTCAGTGGTGAAGCGTGGCTATCCGGCCGTCGGGGTGCTTGGCACGGGGGATTCGACCACGAAACGTCCAGGAAGGTGAAAAAGGCGAACTGGTTGGTCTCAACAGCTCAAAAGGGAAGAAGACTCTCCTGGAAGAAGATCTCCTCTGTCGTCGGGGAAGTGGTGAGTTTGTACAGCAGGGCTCCACCGGTGTCGTTGTAGATGGCTCAGCTTCTCCCCTCTTTGGATTCTTTAGGTCCTGTGGTGACTTCTGAAGTTCCAGTCCCCAAAGCCCTGCTCTTATGCAGAAAAACCCCCATTCAACAGCCTAGCTGTCACTCAAACATGCTAAGTGGTGAGCCGGGCGGCTCACCACTGGGCCAATCACACAAGAGTGCGACTTGAGTTGCCAAGGCAACTCAGTCCAGGGTGCCTAATCCCCCTCCCACACATCCTGTAGACCCCAGACAGAGTGTCACCATTTGGAGGGCTTCTGTGCAGAAGCCCGCCAAAAAGTGGAACAAAGGGCTCGACTTGGGTTAGAGTTTCAGAGGTGAACACAAACGCCATTTTAAAACCGAGTTGTGGCAAAAAGACCCAACCGGGGAATGAATATTAAATAAATAACCCGGCGGTATCTTTAACATTGCACCAAAAAGTGGTCCGTTTTAAATCAATGGGAAAATCCCAAAAGAAACATTCTGGTGGAATATTTCGCGTGGTATCCACTGCCACCAGCCAGAAACTCAAAAAGGGGGGACTGGACAGTGCCCCCTTGGAAAACAGACCCAGGGGCAATCGAATTACCCCTACCAGTACTTCCACAATATGATGGTTTGTACTGGTTCTGTTCACAATTTGAGACTAGTAAAGCCAATGGTGACTTTACATGCCCTGGAAGACAGTAGTCAGTCCCAGGGTATGGAGTATGTTTGGGGGTCACTATGACACCCCTGTGTTACTGCACTGAGGGTGCTGTGTAATACACATACCAAAAAACACATGAAGCCCTATGTAGTAAAAGACCCCATAGCCCATAAAACACATTCACAGTCAAAGGACATTCTCAAATCATGCCTAAGAGTGGGAGAAAAAGAGTCTCACTCTTAACAGGAGAAAAAAATAAACCCCAAACATCCAGCAAAGCTGCTGGGGGACTCACTAGGTTTGGGAAATTAGCCTTAACAGAGAATTCTCCCTAACACTCGCCACCCCAAGACTAAGGGACAGGAGGATTTAATCCACTCCTGGATGAATCTCATACCTCTAGTCGATGACATACACCCGAGAGAGACCATCAGCATTTTGTTGGGGACACCCTGACCTGTGCTCAATGGTGAAATCAAACCCTTGAAGGCAGATTGACCATCTCAATAGTTTTGGATTTTCCCCCTTCATTTGCATCAACCATCTCATGGGTTGGTGGTCAGTCTGAATAACAAAAGTAGAACCATACAAGTATGGCCTGAACTTCTTCAGAGCCCACACAATGGCAAAACACTCTCTTTCAATTGTTGCCCACCTTGTCTCAGGATCCTTCAGTTTTCTACTGATGAAGCAAATGGGGTGCTCCCTACCTTTCCCATCCAGTTGGCTAAGGACTGCACCTATACCTACATTTGAAGCATCTGTCTGTACAATGAAGGTTTGGTGGTAGTCAGGAACTCTCAGTACTGGAGCTTGACAAAGAGCTTTCTTCAGGTTTTCAAAGGCCTGATTGCACTGCTCATTCCATCTGACCTTTTTAGGGAATTTTGGAGAGGAAATCACATTCAGTGGAGAAGCTATGGTCCCATAGTTCTCTATGAAATTCCTGTAGTACCCAGTGAGGCCTAAGAAGGCTCTCACCTGGGTCTGAGTAGTAGGTGTTGTCCAATTTTGCACAGCTTCAATCTCACTGAGCAAAGGCCTTATTTCTTCACCTCCTACCTCATGCCCAAGATAGACCACTTTACTCTGTCCAATCTGGCATTTACTTGCCTTTATGGTCAGATTGGCCTTCTCAAGAGCCTGCAAAACATGTCCTAGGTGGTTAACATGCTCTTCCCAGGAGTGGCTGAACACTGCAATGTCATCCAAGTATGCCATGCAGAAGTCCTCCATCCCAGCCAGAACCTGATTTACCATCCTTTGGAATATAGCAGGTGCATTTTTCAGTCCAAAAGGCATAACCTTAAATTGGTATAAGCCAACTGGGGTAGAAAATGCAGCTTTCTCCTTGGCATGGTCTGTCAGGGCTATTTGCCAATAGCCTGACGTTAGATCAAATGTGCTGAGGAACTTGGCTGAACCAAGTCTATCCGCCAACTCATCTGTTCTTGGCAAAGGGTGGGCATCAGTCTTAGTGACTGCATTAAGAGCTCTATAGTCCACACAGAATCTCAATTCTTTGGATCCTGCCTTTGGTACTAACACAACTGGGCTAGACCATGGACTAGTAGAGGGCTCTATTACCCCGAGGTCAAGCATCTTGCTGACCTCCCCTTTGACGTGGGTCCTTACATTCTCTGACATTCTGTATCCTCTGCTTTTGACTGGCAGACAGTCACCAGTGAGTATATCATGCTGGCCCCAAGGGGTCAAGCCTGGTGAAAGTGAGAACAGGGAGGCACACTGATTTAACATAGATTTGCACTCCTCTTGTTGCTCAGGTGTCAGATTTGAAGAGAGGTTAACTCCTTCAATCTTTTCATCCAAGGGTAAGCCTCTGAGGAGATCAGGGAGAGCTTCACTCCCTTCTTCCTCTTCTGATGAAGCTAGAAGCAAGGCTCCTACTTCAGGCCTAGAGACACATGCCTTTAGTCTGTTGGTGTGGAAGACTCTGGGAGCCTCCATGGGATTGCCCAAGTCCACCAGATAGTTCACCTCTCCAAGTTTTCCCACAACCTTGAAAAATTGGGAAATTAGCCTTAACAGAGAATTCTCCCTAACAGGCGGCCACCTGGGTGTTTGCGTATCGGTCCTACGCAGTGAATCCTGTCTGGTGGAACATCTGTTTCTCCCTCCATGTCCAACAGGTCCTTGAATATATTTGACACCTGCTCTTCGACCTTCTCCCGTACTGATTCGGGGAGGTTTTGAATGCGGATATTGGCACGTCGTGACCTGTTCTCGAGGTCATCACATAGTAGCACAATATTGTGGGTTGTCCTGGATAGATGATCCAAAAGCTCCTCTGATTTAGAAGAGTCCTGCGCCAGGTCCTGTAGTGCCCTTTCATCAGTGTCTACTCTCTCACCCAGGGATGCAATGTCTTTGCACATATCTGCGAGCTCTGCTTTAAGTTCTGTGGTGAGCGTGTGGAATTGCATTTGAAGGGAAGATGTGAGCTTGTCCTGAAATGTCTGGAGACAATGTTCCATATCCTCCTTTGAAGCGGCCATGTCGTCCCCAGCTGTGTGCGCTGCACCCTGGGTGTTTTCTGGGTCGCTGGGTGCCCCCTCAGTTCTAGACCAGCACCCCTGCAGTGGGTTTTGCTTGGGAGTAGGTTGCAGCTTCCATGCTACTTTCCTTCCTTTGGTGCCAGGCATTGACCACTGTTCGCGTGGGAGGGTCTCCACAGGTCCTTGCTGTGTCCACGGCATGTTGTGTATCAGGTTCTGAGCAATGGCTCTTGAACTTGAAAGCACTAATGTAAGCCTTTTGTTAATGGGCGGGGTCCCCTGAGTGGGTTCTATGTGATCTGTGCACTGGATGTCCTTGTCTGTTGTGGTAGGGTGGTAGCTGCACCCCCTCTTTTGTCTGAGGCTTGGTACAGCCGGGTCGTGGAATGAGGTGAGAGGAATGTTGATTTGCGCACTGTGCTAGGCTTTTGGAGGGAACAAATGACTGCTTTGATAGTCCAAATGAGCTACTCGCTGGGTCCCTCCACAGTCAGCCTTCTGCAAAAGGCTGTGGTGCTATGCTTTTCTTGTGGTCTCGGGAGTCGGGAGCTTCCTGGGGTGGCCGCTACGGATGTATGGTGTGCGCAGTGCAGGGTGAAGTCTCTGGTGTGGGGCAGGGGATCCCTGTTTCTCGGATGTGCTGGTTGCCGTCCCTGGGGTGAAACCGGGTCAATCGATCCAGACCCGGGTGCTGCCGTGTTGGGCCCACCTGTGCCCTGGTCTGCATGTAGAGAGGGTGAAAGTGGGTGAGCGCGCTTCTGGTGCCCCGCGTTGAGCAGGGTGTGGAGTTCGCTGGGGACAATGAGTCCAGCCCGCACACACCGGAAAGTCGCCAGGCCGGATCTGCAGTTTATACCATGGGGGATCGACGGGGTGCACAACCACCTCTTGTCGGTTCCCTGCACGTCCTGGCACGGGGGTGATCTTCTTTTTCGTCTCGGCAGGGGTGCCACAAGTTGCGTTTCAGAGGCATCTGTGCCGCTCCTGTGTCGGGAAAGATATTACGGGGTTGGAGCTCAGCAGGCCGTGACTCTACTCATCAGCGGCCATCTTGGAATCTCAACCACAACTTAATAAAGGCAATATTGTAACAGTCTCGATCCTTGATCTTGACCTAGGCCAATGCCCGCATAACAGCAAACAAACGCATGAAGCTCACATCCATTCGGAAATAGAATGCAACATATTTAACGGCGAAAGCAGCAATATTGATGAAAGTTTGAGGATACATATAACATGTTTGTAAGGACAGTTTTTCTAAAGTCCACCCAAAGGGATTCTATAAAACTATACGTTGGGCAATACAGAAACTACAACTCGAAGTACAGGCCTGTTACGTCAGATCCACAATGTAAAAACCAACACAATACTACTGGTACGTAAATCAAAGTATATAACACATTTTTTAGAATAGCAGTATGCAGTTCAAGGTGAGTAAAACCACATTAGACTTTTAGAATGTCAGTATGCAATTCAAGGTAAGCAGAACCTATTGGTACTAAACGGTTAAACTTATTCTGTTTCAAGCAATACTACAGTCATACTACTAAAATTAATTTCTGGAATAGTGGAACACAATTCAAAGGTAAGTAAAGAACCTTGTAATACTATTCAGAATTACAGTATGCACTTCTAAGTTAAGGAATAACTTTGTAACTTATTCTATTGCAGTTACAGCACCGACACATATCAAGTAAGTACTTGGCAAGAATTCCTGCACAGATGCCTTATGCTTTAACAGTCCTTCCCTAATCTAGGGCATGAGTGTTCTCAGAGACAGAAGGGGATACTAGGCGTCCAGTGGCCAGCAGTAGACAGAACAGGAAAACTGTAGGAAATCAGATTTCCAGAGGATATCAGTAAGCACAGTACTTTAGAATCAGTAAAAGGGTTTAGGGACTTTGTAGAAGGCTTCCTGAATGCGTTCCAGCATTAGGCCAGGGCGAGCAGTATGGGCGAACTCCCAACTACACAAATTACCACCCTAGCCACACAGGAGCAACAATAAGTGTAGTAATTGGGACCACAGGAAGGACAGCAGAACGCAGGAAACAGGCAGGGCCAAGGTAAGTACAAAATGAATGTACTTTATTTGTTACAGGTCAAAGGTAGAAGTTAAACAGGAGGGCAGGCTTCAACATACTTCCATGTCCCAACTCCCATCTAGGCCTCTGGCCGAGTGAACGTTAAACACAACAAAGCAACATACATACACTGCACCAAAACCACCACAACCACCCACATGACCCACAACAAGGGTATACAGTTCTTTTGCCGCAGGATTTTTCGTCACGGGACTTTTCATCTCCGTTTTTTATCGAAAAAAAAATCATGTTTTTTATTTTTTGGGGTGGGGTTTAAAAATAAAATACATTTTTTGGGAGAAAGGGAATAATTAAAAAAAACAAAAAACGGGGGGTTTGTGGGGGTAACCCCCCCATAAAAACCAAAAACGATAAAAAAACAGCGATGAAAAGTCCCTCCTGGGACGAAAAATCCAGCGGCAAAATAACGTAGAACCCACAACAAGCCCATGCAGCCAACTCCAATTGCAGGGCAAATGTAAAAGACTCAAGAGGGTAGTGGTGATCAGGCACCACCCTCAGCACTGCATATTAAACAAATATTTTCTAAATATAACATGCAAACACATTAACTTTCCGGAAAGAAAAGGAAGTCATGATGGTAGAAATACATGTTCATCGCAAGCGCAACCAGCGCGGGGAAGATAGGTCCAAACTTCATGGGAGCGGATCTGAGCAGATACATCATAATGCCTCGCACGCAAAGGCATCCTTTCTTCTAATGTCAGAGAGAAGGATAACGGGAGTCAGGTCAGTTTTGTCTGCTTTCCAGCCCAAATGCAAGGCTGGAACGCAGGGGCTCTGGAGGGCGCGCGCTGCCCACAGCCCCAAAGGATCCACCCCATGTGCCCCAAACTCTCTTCTACGGACCTCTGCTCCCCATACTGATGCTGCGGCATCACAACAGCATGTTAAAGACTTCATGTTCCATAATGCACCTTCTTTTAGGAGCGCAAGAGCGCTAAAAACAGCAGTGGAATTTCCAGGGCTCATATAGGCACACCTTTCTGTTGGCACATTTCTCCTGAGGTGCATCTCATTGTGGATTTTGACTCCATCTCACTTCTGTCAGCCTCTGCAATGCTCCAGGACTGTTTCTCACACTTTTTATCAGCTGGATCTCTCATGGGCTGTTCATAAACATCAACAGCATCTCCAATGCCTGCAGCAATTGATCACTTATTGCTGCTTCCTCTTCAACCTCTGCAGCAGCTTCTCCCACTCTTCCTCATATGGCTTCTTTAAAATCCTTGTCGCCAAAATGTAGTAATTGGGACCAAAGGAAGGACAGCCAGGATGCAGGAACCAGGCAGGGACAAGGGAAGTACAAAAGGAATGTACTTTATTTGTTACAGATCAAAGGTGGAAGTTAAACATGAGAGCAGGCTTCAACATACTTCCACGTCCCAGCTCCCATCCTGAAGTTCCTTCTTAACCACCAAACCCAGAACACCGAGACCCCTTGCATTCCGCATTCCCTCACACATTCCAGGGGCAACTCACAGTACAACCACCAGAGCATGCAGGATACCACACTAAGGCTTTAGGCAAGTAGTACCTCTAGCCACACAGTACCTGAACAGTGAATGTTAATGTTAAAGGATATTTGTACCGCACACTATCACCACTGGAGTGGTCCCCTGGCGCTCTCGCGTATCTGAAAAGGAAAAGGGGGTGGGGTGAAGTTAGTGGGAACGAGTGGGATAAGTGCAAGAGAGCAGTGATGTGCTGTTGACATCTTCAGTTCAGTTAACACTGTTCGCTGAGCTTGGGGGTGGTTTACCGGTCAATAGCTGTTGTGTGCTGTTGTGCGAGGCTATGTGTGATTTGTTTTGTTGTTGCGGTGTAGTTAAGTTTGTGCGGTTTATTGTGCTTTAGGGTTGTAGTTGTGTTTGGTTAGAGTTTAATGCAGAGGGGTGAGATTGTTAGTGGGTTGGTTATTGGCCTCGCTATCTAGAGGGGATATGTGCTAAATTTCCAAGTTCTTTCTAGGTGTGGCTTGTGAAGTTTCTGCATTTGTATCTTGATCTGGCACTGGCTAATTGATCCTGTCTAGATGTGAATCAAGTTAGCATTCATATTTCTATCTAAATATGGCAATGATAATATTCCCGATGCAGTCTACATGTGGCAGTGGTTGATATTCTCTAATCTATCAAGATGTGGCACCGGCCGAGTTTCATAATCCTGTCTACATGTGACGCAGTTTAATGTTTACAATTCTATCAGAGCTTGGTACCTGCTAACTTTCACGATTCCATCTTGGTGTGGCACTTGCTAACCTTCCCAATCCTATCCAGATGTGACGCAGGCTAATGTTCACAATTCTATCTAAATTTGGTACATGCCATCAATTACAATTCTGACTGCGGCTGGCGCAGGCTGATGTTCACGATTCTATCTGAATGTGGTACTTGCTATCATTCACAATTCTATCTGGGT